>NW_027325721.1:0-93521 GCF_048418805.1 Vulpes vulpes | reverse complement strand
AAGTAAAAAATAAACACATTAAAAAGTGCTGACGCCTGTCTCCGGAAGCCGCGTGCTCACCTTCTCTTTCGTAAGTATGGTCTTCCCTTTCCCTGCCCTTTTAGGCTTGTTCCCTGCATTCCTGAGGTGGTGGTGGTTGGTGATATTCCCATTCCCTATTCCTTTTCACGGTCTCTCACCCCCTCAAACTCTCACCCGCCTGGGGTTCTCCTTTGCAGATCTGTGCAGGGTTCTTTTTGGAATGTTTGGAATAATGATGGCACCCGAGTGGGAAGCCTTGCAGGTCTTCTGCGGCCTTTGGGCTCACACAAAACTGGTCCTTCCAACCTCCCATGCCTCGGTGTCTAGGGCAAAGAAAGTTGGGCTAAACATGGTAATAGGCCCAAGGTTGAGCTCCACGTGGACAAACCCTAAGTGTTTCTCGGTCTATAGTCTGGAGTGGTGGTTGAGCACTGGGTCTTCTGTGGTAACCTGTTAAATGGATCTTCCTTGACTTCTGACCCTTCCATCTCCCTTACTCCTAGGAGGCAAGGCAGCTTCTAGTCCTTGCGCGCTGCAAGGCCTCCACCTGGTAAGAGGTCCAGCTGGTGAATCCTGGATACTTGGCCTGTGCCATTCAAACTATGGGGGCACTTTCTGTTCTAGGAAGGAAAGTGCCGCCATTTTTTGAGTGTCCCCGGCTGAGAAGGTCTGCGTGAAACCATGGGAGTGGGTTCTTCCCTTCTCCCTGAGCCCTGTCCTCGGTTCTTCGGTTCTTCTGTGCCCTTTCCAAACCACCTCTGGGCAAAGCTCCCCCGTGGTACTCAAATGTGGAAGCACTCTTCAGGTTAACTTGGTGAAAAGTGCTACAATATTTGGGTGTTGCTGGTGGGCACTGTCCAAGGAACCCAGATCCTGCTCTGGTCAGGATGTTCTTCGGGCTTTTCTTGTGTCCACGTCTGAGACCTTTATCCGTGGGGGAAATGGAGCCTCGGGACTCCAGAAATGTCTGGACCTTGCCAATGGGCAGTGGAAAATCCATACCACCTGTGATGTCGTGGCCACTCCTGTTAACTTGTGTTTAGAGGCGTTGTAGTGCCGGGTCCCCGTTTCTCCAGGAGCAGATTCAGCTCAGATTGGGATACACAAAATGAGGGCACTTCCCGATCTGTCTGGAGAGTACCCCCAGTTTGTGTGTCCTTGTCTGAGGAAAGCATCCTTGTCCCACGGACCGACGGGAAAGCGGCTTCTCCAGCCCAGCTGCAGACTGTCTGCCCCTACTGCCTACGTCCTCCGGTCCTGTCTGTTTCTCCTGCCTAAAGGACATCTGGACACTTCGACTTTTCCCATGAAACTGATCATTAAATCTTTTAAAACTGTTAGGAAACAAGGAAACAAGGCCTTCCCTTTAGACTTTTCACTGATTCCAATTACCTTTAAGTTTGCCCAGATTTGTGGGTGGCTTCATCCCCTCGACTAAACATTTAGTTCTTTGTTAGGTTTACATCACAAGCCCTGAAATCCAGTCCAATAAAATACGAACCAGCTGTGAAAAAAAAAAAAAAAAAAAAAAAAAAAGGGATCCCTGGGTGGCGCAGCGGTTTGGCGCCTGCCTTTGGCCCAGGGCGCGATCCTGGAGACCCGGGATCGAATCCCACGTCCGGCTCCCGGTGCATGGAGCCTGCTTCTCCCTCTGCCTGTGTCTCTGCCTCTCTCTCTCTCACTGTGTGCCTATCATAAATAAAAAAAAAATTTTTAAAAAAAATAAATAAATAAATAAAAAATAAAAAGTGCTGAATAGGGCAGCCCCGGTGGCACAGCAGTTTAGCACCTGCCTTCAGCCCAGGGCGTGATCCTGGAGACCCGGGATCAAGTCCCACGTCGGGCTCCCTGCATGGAGCCTGCTTCTCCCTCTGCCTGTGTCTCTGCCTCTCTCTCTCTCTTTCTCTCTCTCTCTCTTTCTCTCTCTCTGTCTCTGTCTCTCTCTCTCTCTCTCTCTCTGTGTCTCTCTATGAATAAATAAATAAAAAATCTTTTAAAAAAGTGCTGAATATTACTGGTCAGTAGGGAAATACAAATGAAAGCCGTTATGAAATATCCCTTCGTAACCTCTAGAAACAAAATTTTAAAAACTGACAACACAAAGTATTAGTAAGGATATGAAGCAACTGGAACTCTTCGTACATTTCAATAATTCCATTTACAAGTATAAATCTTCCCAAACAACTGGGAGCATATGTCCACAAAAAATCATGTACATATGTTCATAGCAAATTTCTTTATAATAATCCAAATGTTCATCATGAGGAGTGTAAAAATCACTAACGTGATACATAACAAAATAAGACCAAAAATAGACTCTATGTCCAAAGGCTTACGAGGGGTAATACCTGGAAAAGAAAAACATGGGAAGCAGAATGAACAAAGAGAGTTAGCAGACCAGGATCATATCTGACAGTTTCTTCCAGGCCAATGGGGAGTTCTGGAGCAGATTGGCAACTAGTGCAATCTACTTGGGTAGAAGTGGCCAGGCCCTTGTGCCACCAGCTTGTTCAGTAATTGTTTTAGGGTTACTCTAAGGAGAGCATGTCTTTAAGTTATGGCCATCAGACTTGGTCATTGACTGAAGATCACCAAAAATAGTGTGGCCTTGGCTCAAAAGCTGAGGCAGACCATGCAGAAGCTCACAACCAGAGGCTGTCACCGAACCACATTTCTGGCAGCTGGTGAAAAGACCTTTCTGAAGGGGTATTTAAGCGGTACATCTCCATGATGTTCACCGTGTAAGGCTTAAATTATGGAAGTTTCAAAACTAGCCTAAGGTCTGAGATGTCGTGATGGTGATTATCTTTAGGGAACAGAAAGACATTAGTGGTTAAGAAGGGTCAGAAGAGTGGTTTCTGTGGTGCCAGTAAGGTCCTATTTCCTAACCTAAGTGCAGGTTCTGTAGGTGTGTTTATTTTATGATAGTTCATCAGGCTACACCCTTACTACATGTGCACTTTTTTGTATATGTTTATTTAATTTAAAGAAGAGCAATTTCAGTAATTTCAGTAACAAGAATGTAAACCAGATGATCTTTAAAGAATGAGTGAATGATGGAAAAATGTAGACAATACACACACAAACACACACTCTCATATTATTTTTTTTTAAAGCATAACATCTAGAAAAGAGCTTCTGTTGTTCTGTATTGATATGCGAGATACTCATGAAAGTATAATTGATTACAATATCTCAATACTTATTAAGGTGTCAGATTAAAGTCTAATGAGCTAAATTTAATATAATATCTAATAAAATTTGTGATTTAATGGACTTTGAAACACAGGAATAACCTTAAATCTAATTTAAATGTTTACAATATGATCATCTTTCCTGAAGCAAATTTCATTTTTCTTCCATGAATTTCTATTTTTAAAGCTAATATAAATACCATGTTACTAATTAAATGGTACTATACAGTCATTGTTTGTGGAATTGAATTAAATCTATCACAAGTTAACTGACACCAAAAATTTTATTTATATTATTTCTCCTGTCTCTAAGTATCATACAATGCAAAAGCTAATGCTTGTCTAGTTTCCAACACACATATAAGATATAGGTAAATGCGTCTTATAATAAAACCATAATATGTTAGGACACTATTCTAGATCCTAGATATAAGAAAATGACTAAAACAAAGTCTTACCATAAGGAACTAAAACTGTAGCATAGAGAAATACTTTTTTGTAATTAACCATAATACAATGTAATGGATGCTATACAAGTATGTAAAAGAATAAAGATTTGGAAGCACAGAGAACAAAGACATTACATTTCTTTCTTTCATGGACTGTCCTACTAAAAACCCCAGAGAAGTCTTCTTTCAAGTGTGAGTAAAAGTTTGCCAAGCAGATAGGCAGAAGGTCGACTTTTCAGGCAGGAAATCATAATTAAAGGTAGAGACAGTGAAGATGAAATCTTGTGGTATCTTCAGGATTGTTGAAGACTATGAGGTAACTGTAAGTATAAATGTAGCCCAGGTGGTGATGGGTAAAGAGGGGTACAGAAAGGACTAGCTCCTAGCTGGTAAGTAGACTGGGAATATACAATGAAGCTGTAGGATAGATGAAGTCTAGAACAGTAATTTGAAATCAGGGTTTGAGGACAGAGGATGGGATTGTGAAGAAAGAACTTATAAAGGCAGAAAAGTCAGTGAAAGAACCCAGGAAGAGAAAAAGAAGTAGTAAGGTAGCAGGAGAACCAATGTTTAACCCAGTATGTTACCCCAAAAATCAACAGAAGAGGAGCCTTCAAGAAGAAGGTAACCAGCAGGGTCAAAAGTTTTCCTTAAGTCATGTGGTATCTCACATGTGAAAGGAACCTGGGGTTTGGCAGGGAGTAAGAGCTGTCAACAGACTGCGGAGGGGAAGTCAGAATGCAGGAGGCCTAGGGGTAGAAAGATGAGGAGTGGAGTAAGAACCTGGGCTGGAGTTTTCATAATTGTTGCTAAAGTTGTGCGTTTTGATAAAGGGAAAAAGCAGATGAATCATGAGTTTGAAAAGACAAAGAGGATAGAATCTTCTGCTTTTAAAAAATAGAAAAACACAAGAGGCTTCCAAGGATCAAATCTAACTTTCACTATTTGCAGATGACATAATATTCTATATAGAAAATATGAAAGACACCGCCTAAAAACTGGTAGAACTGATACATGAATTCAGTCAAGCCCCAGGATACAAAAATCAATCTACAGAAATCTGTTGCATTTCTATACAGTAATAACAAAGCAGCAGAAAGAGAAATCAAGTAATTGATCCCATTTACATTTGCACCAAAACTGTAAGATACCTAGGAATAAACCTAACCAAAGAGGGGAAAGATCCACTTTGAAAACTAACAAATACTGCTGAAAGATATTGAATAGGACACAAAGAAATGGCAAGACATTCCATGCTCAAGGATTCAAAGAATAAATATGTTAAAATATACTACCCAAAGCAATCTACTTATTTAATGCAGTCCCTACCAATATACCAACAGCATTTTTCAAAGACCTAGAACAAACAGTCCTAAAATTTTCATGGAACCATGATAGCCAAAGCAACCTTGAAAAAGAACAAAGTTGGAGGCATCATAATTCTGAACCTCAAGTTATACTGCAGAGCTATAGTAATCAAACAGTATGGTACTGGCACAAAAATAGACACATAGGTCAATAGAACAGAGTAGAAAACCCAGAAATGAACCCTCAACTATATGGTCAATTAACCTTCAACAAAGCCAGAAAGAATTACCAATGGGAAAAAGAATGTCTCTTCACCAGATGGTGTTGGGAAAACTGGACAGCAACATGCAAAAGAATGAAACTAGACCCCTATTTTAAGATCTACACAAAAATTAATCCAAAATGGATGAAAGATCTACATGTGAGGCCTAAAACCATAAAAATCCTAGAAGAGAACACAGGGAGTAACTTCTCTGACATCAACCAATATCAACTTCTTTCCAGAAATGTCTCCTGAGGCAAGAGAAGCAAAAGCAAAAATAAACTATTGGGACTACATCCAAATAAAAAACCTCTGCACGGTGAAGCAACCAATAGATGAGAGAGGATATTTGCAAATGACATATCTGATAAAGGGTTAGGATCCAAAATATATAAAGAACTTCTAAAACACAACACCCAAGAAACAAATAATATTTCTCCAGAGAAGATATACAGATTACCAACAGACACATAAAAAATGTTCAACATCACTGATCATCAGGGAAACATAAATCAAAATTACAATGAGATATCCCCTCACACCTGTCAGAATGGCTAAAGTCAACAACATGAGAAACAACAGCCATTGGAGATGATGTGGAGACTGGGGAATCTGTGATGCCTAAATGGGGTGTCCTGATCAGATGGGGACCCCCAAACTGAAGCAACAATTGTGTGGAAGCTGCAATTCTCTCTCAGAGGTAAGATAATTCACCTGAGGCAGAACAAAGGAGATAGAAGTTTACTGAGTATACCACAGGGAATCTGCAGGCAGGACAGCGGGGGTTGTCTGCTGTGGGGTAGTGAGCTGGGGCCATTATTAAGTGGGGGAGATGAGGAGGTATGGCAACATATGGGATTCTCCCTTTTTTTTTGGTAACTGTGCCTAGTGGTAAGTAGCTCATTGGTCAGTTAGGTTCAATGGATATTTTGAGGTGGGTCACCTGATGGGTTGGTCTATATTTGGCCAGGTGGTCACTGTGGCCCTTCCTGCATTCCGTTGCTCAAACCTGTTTGCCTGAGGTGGCCTCCACAGAACTCCCTCACACTGTTGGTGGGAATGCAAACCGGAGCAACCACTCTAGAAAACAGTATGGAGGTTCCTCAAAAAGTTAAAAATAGAGCTACCCTATGACCTAGCAATTGTGCAATTAGATATTTACCCAAAAGGGTACAAAAATACTAATTTGAAGGGGTACATGCTCCTTATATTTGTAGCAGCATTATCTACAATAGCCAGATTATGGAAGTAGCCCAAGTGTCCATCAATTGATGAATGGATTAAGAAGATGTGGTGTGAATACACACACACACACACACACACACACACACACACACACACAGTAGAATATTACTCAGCCATAAAACAGAATGAAATCTCACCATTTGCAATGATGCGGATGGAGCTAGAGAGGATTACGCTAAATGAAATTAGTCAGAGAAAGATTAGTACCATGTGATTTCAGTCATATGTGGAATTTAAGAAATGAAACAAATGAACAAAGGGATGGGGGGGTGGCAATTGAAGAAACAGACTTGTCTATGAAGAACAAACGGATGGCTACCAAAGGAGAGGCGGGTGGGGACATGGGTGAAATAGGTGATGGGGATTGAGGACTGCACTTATGATGAACACTGGGTGTTGTGTGGAAGTGTCGAATCACTGTATTGTATACCTGAAGCTAATGTAACATGGCATGTTAGCTGGAATTTCAATAAAAACTTAACAAAATAAAGAATAGATTAAAAAGCAGAAACACAAAAGTATAGTTGCAATCTGAGTGAAATAAGTCTATAAAGAAGAAGTAATAGACATATCTGCGTGGCTCAGTGGTTGAGCATCTGCCTTTGGCTCAGGGCATGATCCTGGGGTCCTGGGATCCAGTCCCACATCAGGCTCCTTGCAGGGAGCCTTCTTCTTCCTCTGTCTATGTCTCTGCCTCTCTCTGTGTCTGTCATGAATAAACAAATAAAATCTTTAAGAAAAAGAATAAATAATAGATATATGAGAGAGGAAGTGAGACAATTGTCAGAAAGACCTGTTTTCGTTTGTCTGAACTAGGAAGCAAGTGAGAAAGAATGAGCGTGTAAATAGGTTTAAAAGTAGAGGGATTAGCCAAGCTAAACTTGGCTAAAAACTAATGAGACCACAGAAGGATACACTACCATTTTGTAGGAATGGGTCAGTAGCTGGAGTCTCTGGAATAAGGCATCTGACACATGGGTCAGTACCAGAATTTGACCAATGGTCTTACCTAGAAAACTTGCCTCAAAATACCTCACACTGGATTTATCTTGTGCACATGCCCCATTTCTAATTCCTTCCTTTCTCTTCTTTTCCTCCATCTTACTCTCCAGACAAATAATATATTTTGCATTCTTCTCGTGCCCCAGGGCTGACTGCCCCAACAGCATAGAGCTCTCTCTTGAGGGGGGCCTTCCTGAAGAGGAAATCCACCGTCCCCAGTCACCACCATCCTTCACTACTCCTTTCTCCTTCTTGGAGCATTTGCACAAGATTTGACATCTCTTACCTGAGCCAGACTTAATATATTAATGGTTATGGTAAAAACAATAAGAATACAATGATTGCAACAGCCATCTTCAAAGTTGTGATGCTTAGGCACAGAGAGCATAAATTAGCTTGCACAAAGCTTCACAGGCAGTTAAGTGGTACTGGAAGTGTCAAACCCAGGCAGCAATTACTCTGAAGTCCTCCCTTTTACTGTGACCTCTTTAATCCCATTAAGAATGGGTTGAGAGGCCAACCTGAGAAAATGGTATTCATGTTCTCAGATATTATTCTCTGAGTTAAAATTGAGCTAAAGGCTTTGGAGATTTAGCTCTGAATTTTCAAAGGACCTCCAGTGGGCTGGCGTTTTAAGCATTTGCAACTAAGTAGTTCATGATTAATTCCAAAACAATTCAAACTGCTCTTCAAAAAAAAAAAAAAAAAAAAAAAATCAAGTGAAGTTGAGCTGCACTCAACACTTTCAAGTATGACTAAGCTCTTTTCATCTTCTCCAGATATCTATACCATCTCACACAGGATTTACTACCTTAAACTTGGTAAATGTGGAGCAAGTGGATAAATGAGAGTGCAAATGAATTTATTACCGAAGTTCGTTCCTGTAAGTTCGAATGTGCCAAGAAAAGTAAAAAAAAAAAAAAAAAAAAAAAAAAACACACACACACACACACACATTTATTTTTATTTCATTGTATTTTTAAATGCTGGGCACACTTGGTCACTGGGATAATTTAGAAACCTCAAAGCACAGGAGGGTAGATATACATAAAATCCCCATTCTCAGGGAAAAATGCATGTAAATATATCTGAATAATCATATTTTAATTGTAATATACAGAGTTGTAGCTGCACTGAACATGTTCTATTAAACAATCCTATTAGTATTTTATTCCCATTAGTGACACATCAATGAATGGTTAGTAAGGTAATCATGCTTTATGCAAAATTTTACACAGTAATGAGTATTATCAAATAATAATAATAGTAATAATGATAATAATAGTTAACTCCTAAGACTACGCCCCTGTTTCATAAGTTACTTGGCTATCGAAAGGCTTTACTTAAGACAAATCTTCTCCAACTTCTCTAGAGTTTGATGGAGAAGGCAAATTTCAATTTCAGAGAACTGTCTGGCAAAACAATTAGCTAATAACTTAATGAAACAACTCTTATTCAAGAAGGCGTATGTTAGATGGGTAGTTCCATATACAATGTGAATCCCCGTTGGTTCTACAACAGAAGTTTATTCCGAGTCCTGTTTAGATCAATGACTCAAACTGTGCATCAAGTTTACCTGGGATGTGTGCTGAAAATTCATCTTCCTGTACAATACCCTAAAAGTGTCTATGCAGTAAAGCTAAAATAGGACACACAAATTTGCATTTATATCACTTCCAGTAATTATGTTATAGTCGGTTCAGGCACAGCCTTTGAAAAGTGCGTGTTTGATGATCTACTTAGAAGTAATAAAATCCTGAAAAAAACTGAAAGGACTAATTCATTTTCCAAAGATATCAAACAGGTCTTCCACATTCTACCTTGGAAACCTCTGCATCTCTCTTCATCCCTTCTACCATCACTGGACTACTCCATATCCAATCTTTTTGTAGCAAGAGATCACCTTCTATTTGATTCCCTACCTCTGATATTGCTTCTCCCCGTTAAATTCTCTACCTCAATTATCTTTAAAGTGGAACTGTGCATTCCCCAGTACCCAAGATGATTTACTACACCTCCAGAAGAAAATATCCTTTTTATTTACTATGGTTTGTATCTGAAAAAAAATAAGAAATAAAAAAATAAGGCTTTACAACTATTGAGGATTTGGGATTGATAGAAGTACTCAAAATCAATCTTCAAGTCATTTATTAAGATGTTGCATAGGGAAGTAAAGGTATCTTGAGAAAGCCTGGGAATTCTACAAGAAACAGTTTATAGTGACCCCTGAATTCAGGAATTCACTTCCTGTGTGCTCAGTGTGTGACTGGTTACATGGCTTTATAATACATCCTTAGACTTAGTCTTCAAAAAATGGAAAATTTGATTTTAAAAAATTCCTAAAATAATTTGAATTGCAGTTAACAGGCATGTCACAAGCAAACAATAAGAAAATATCAAACAGGGCATACAATGCTAAATGTAGCTTTTTCCTAACTAACAGGTAGAAACAGCAAGGATGATCTAATCAAATTTGATGACAAATTAGATAAAATTTAAAATTATCTGTTTTATTGCTATTATCACTACTAATGAACTTCAGCCTAAATGCACTTTAGATCTTGAGATACTAGCCAACAAAGTACACCTATATAATTTATAAATAAGTAAATATATTAAAATGAATTGCAAGCAGATACTTTTATCCTAGTAAGGGTGAATGATCACAATACTTGGTCATTCAACTGTTCGGTCTACACAAGAACTGGAAAGACCCCACTAAGACACATACTGATCACTTCATTTTTCTTTCAGCGATTTCATGCTACCTTTAACATAATTTATAAAGCCTTTCTACCATAGTATCTCACATACCTTTTTGGGGTTGTTCTTCAGACACACCGAACTTCTTTGGTTCTATGAGTTGCCTGGGCTTTCCCACACTGTCTCCACTGCCTACAAAATTCTTTCTCTACCTTCCCTATTTGCCTGGTTACCATCTACTACTACCCTTCAGGTTATACCTAGTAAAATAACTCCTGTTAGTGGACTTTTCTAACACCCTGAGACTAAGTTAGACTCCCGTCTCCATATGTCTTTCTAAAATATTCTGCACTTTCACTATTAAAAAACTCACACTTTACTGCAATTACTAGTTAAATTCTTTATTTTCCCCAAAAGTCAGTATAAACTGAGGTCAGAGGCCAAGACACTCTCACTGCCATATGCCTGCCACTGCCTAACATAATTCCTGTTTATTTAATACTTTGAAAAATGTTTTAGAATACCATTTAGGTAAATATAGGAAAAAGCAAACTCAAATGTCTCCAATTATCTCCCTAAAAATTTAAGTCACCAGAAAGTATAACAGAAGTGCCTGTGGTTTAAATGGGTCCAATAATATGGATTATTCAGTAGAGTGACTCCTAAGAGTAAGATAGTAATTTTACTTCTACCTGGCAGAAAATATATAAAGATCCAGTGCTCCTTGGGCATCTTTGATAATTTAAAATTCTATTCATTTTTTTCTTTGAATGGTTCTTATAAAATAAATTAAAAGAAAAACAAAATCACACCAAATCCCTTATAGAAAGTGCTACAGATACGGTAATAGGTTACTGTCATTTTGCCAATAAATATATTGACATTCTGACTTTCATTCAACCTTTCAAACATGCTGTATCAAGAGCTGCAGGTTTGGGGATGAGCCAATTTGCTTTAAAAGAAGAAAATTGTGCCAACAGTAAAGTTCCTGTGAGTGAGCACTTAAAATAAGAATTATAGGGAAACATCAATAGGGCAAGGACATTCCCTTAGGCAATGAACCTCAAGAAATTTCTCTGTTCCAATGATCAACCATAATGCTTAAGTAACTCCACTACAAGGCTTTTAATCATTGTGGTAAGGTTTATAATGACTTACTATAATTAAGACATAAGAAATAATGGACTATAGCAAAGCAAAATACCTAGATTTTGTTGAGTATTAAATTTAGTAGGATAGGACAGCCTACTCAATAGAATGAGGGATGGAAAGGGGTAAAAGCAAATTGTATGAGGAAACTTTCAAAAAATTACCCTGTCTTGTCCATACATTTTCTTTCACTTATACCTATTAATCACTGTCTGTAGGTAAAAATGCCTTTTTAAAAATTAAATATAATTTATCCACATTCTAGCTTTTTTCTTATTGATGGTGTTAGCATTTGACATTCATTTTTGTGTGATTTAATGCCTAGGTAGGTGATGTAGTGGAATTATATATATATAGATTTTTTAATGTACCAGCTATAATAGCAGACATATTAAAAAGAATGATTCATATAGCAATCATGTAAATGCTCAATCATGGATATAATGAAAGAGCCATGCAGGTTTTTTCTTACAATTTCATTTTATAATATGCCTTTATTAACTTTGATGTGTTCGAGGCACAGCTCTTGAATGGTTACTGTGATAGATTGGTTCATGCTAACGATTTGGTCTCTATTTAATGAAATTGCTCCTTGGAATGGGAAAATGTGGTTTATTTTGAGAATGATTCTGCTTAATGTCTTAGCCTAAGTAATGTTTGAGTGAAATTAGCTGTTCTATGGTTCATGAATTATTTCTGGCCTCTATCACCATCTCTCATAAAGAAATGTCAAAGGGAAAACAAGCTGTATAACCACACTGGTGACCACTATGAAATACAATAGGTAGCATTACCAAAAATAAAAAATCCTTGTCTCTTACATTTTTCAGTTCATCACACTGAAAAGTCAAGTGAGGGATGTATATTGGCCGATTCTGGATCCCAAATAACAACATAGTACTTTACATCTGTAACACATTCAGTCTCAGGATATCTAAGGACTGTGAATATTGCTGATTTGTCATAAAGGTTTTTAGCTGACTGCACTAAGACAGTAAGACAGTGCTATGAGTATGTGTCATATTTAAGAAGTAGTTTTCATAAAAACAAAGAAAAACTTGCACATGAGTGAAGATATGCAGATGGGAGCTGGTGTTTTGATTTTCACTTTGAACAGTAGAAAGTGCGCTGAAGGGTATTCTCTTACTGCTAATGGTCAGCTCTTTCTACAACTGTGATTTATTTTCCTAGAAGCTGGAACAGGTGTGGTCTATCTTTGCCAAAGTTCATACCTGCCTTGGGCTTCAGATTTCCGATCTGTGTCGTGAGATTGTTGAATGGCATGCAATCTAAGAACTTCTATCTTATTACACGGACAGAATTCTGACTTACTATTAAAGCCCTTATCTGAAAAATCCAGTTTTGCACTTTGGATTTGGAGAAATTAAACTTAACATAATTTGAAGGATATTGGTGAGAAGTGCTGCCCTAAGAATAACTGCTTCACTGAAAAAATCTTAACAAAATAAATGTTAAAGTTATACAGATGCATAAACTGCACAATTTCTTTTATTTCCCAAAATAAATGTTGGTGTTGCCCAAGGACCAAATGTACTTTTTGAAGCGTGGAATAATAATTATGAAAGTTAACAGCAAGAAAAGAAGGAGGTCAAAGGAAAGTGTGTTCTGCTGCTTGGAATACAACACTTTTGCCATGAACTATATGAAAAAATAAATATAAATGGGGCAAAGGGGGAAAAATGAAGAGTTTCCATACTCCAATTAAATATAGGATTTTCACCTTAGGTCAAATACCATTTACTGAAAATGCTTGACTTTATAAAAGAAGTCTTGTAATTGCCTTACTTCCTTTTAAAAATATACAGCGTTGTGCCAGCAGGTACATTTGTATTGCTGTGCATGTGACCAGGTCATTGGAGGTGCTGTTGAATGTCATGCCCACTGCCTAGGAACCACTGCATTTTTTAAGATGGCAGGAAAGTAAGTAATTGGGGCAGATCAGTTCGCTGACCCCGACTGCTATAAATGGCTACATGTAATGAGGATAGGTAGATCAACATAGCTCAAGTTTTGAAGTGAAATTTTATCTTATTTCTGGCACCACAAATACTAACCCGATCCTTATCTGTCTAAGAAAAAACATTCCTCCTTAACAGGCCGGCATAACTCTTTACGATTTCCGCATACCTCTTGAAAATTATGAAAGACCCATTGTATTAAAACCTGGGATAAACAGGATATTTTAGGCCTGTTCGCGTGAGCAGGTTAATCTGTAAATTTCCCTTTGTTTCAGAAATAGCTGAAGAAAAAAGATTGCTCAGTGCTCTTCATATTTTTCCTCATTCTCCTTCCTTCCCTCCTACCATGGCCCAGGAAGACAAAATTATGAAATAGGAAAAGAAGAATGAAGACAATGTTATTAAAACACATTTAGCCTATATTTGCATATTAAAAAGTTCTAGACTAAGAGTCTAGAGATTTTCTTTTTAGTCTACTTTGTGCCACAAGGGAGCTGTGCATTCTTGGCTGTTGTCCTTGCAAAATATGCATCACTTCTCTTGGGCTTCCATTCATCAGATGATCATTAAACCCACTTTGGTTTTAAATTTCCTTGTAAAAGTGTTTTTAAAGATTTTCTCCATTTTTGTTTTCTTAACTTAAAGAAAAATCCTAAACATTATCATGTCTACATGCGACTAATTTCAGAGGTCTCCTGAAATTCAAAATATCAGGTCTCCAAAAATTGAAAATTCAAAAGCACTGTGAAAATTATGGAAATTATATAAAACCCTGTCATTTAATGATATATCTTGAACCAGTTAGTTATATTCTCAAAGCATGTTCCCCGAATGAAAAATGAAGATTTATGATACTTCAAGGTAATCTTCTTAGATTACAAGACATGAATTAAGAGCCTATATTACAATTTACATAATGCTTGATGAATAATAAAACAAACACCCCTGGACTCACCATCAATTTAAGAAATGAGACATTTCTGTCGCCTGTGAAGCTTCTGTGTGCCACTCAACACTTACAGCCCTCTTCTTTCACTAAAAGGGGAACCACTACTGTGAATTTTTTAGGACTGTATTTTGTTGTTTCCTTGCTACATATATGCATCTCTATACAACATATCTTTAAGTTCTGTATGTATGGGAATTTATATCAGTGACATTATACCTCACATATTCCTCTGCAAGTTGTTTCATTCACTCTACTTTGTCTTTGAGATTTTTTGCTAATGCAATGATAATAATAATAATAATAATAATAATAATAATAATAATACAAAAATAATAATGATTGTAGTTTCTTTGTTGATGGATATTCAAGTTGTTTAGTGTTTGAAGCTTTTATAAACGATGCTGTTTGAACATTCGTGGACATGCTCCTGGCTCATATCTACAGGAGTTTCTCTATGATATACCTACCAGGGAAACTGCTGTGTCATTGGGAACGGGCCTGTATAGCTTTGCAAGATCTGATTTTCCCCAAAGTAGGTGGACAAATATATACTCCCATCAATTTCTGTAGAAAGTAAATTTATCACTTGTTCATTCAAAAGCAAAAGAAACTTCCTTCTGGCAATTTTTGGAGGTAATTCTTGAATAACATTTCCAATTCCTTCTAGGACATTAGTTAATCATGTTTTGTCTTGTACTTATCTTTGTGAAATTTGGGGGCATATAGAGTGACAAAATCCAGAATCAATTTTATCTAATTTTATATGCTTTAGAGTTGAAAATAAAATTATTTTGTAATAATCCAATAGTTCCTGCTATTTATAATAAAGTTGTGTTTGCAGCATTCAAGCATAAATCATTCAAGTGGCTAGTGGTGATGGGCTAGAGGAGGGAGAGGAGTCACACCTTGCTTCTTACTGAATGTTCCATAAGATTTTTATCTACAACTAAGACCTTTTTGTAAAGGTTCATACATCATCTACTAGACATTCCCATTTGGAGGCTACAAAGGCACCTCAAACTCAAAATATCCAAAAGTGAGCGAGCTTACCATCTTCCCCTGTTCCAGCCCTTCTGTGTCCTCACTCATGTAATGTCGCAAACCTCAAACCTAGGAGCCATCCTTGACTCCTCCCTTTCTTCTACTCTGAATATGATGTCACAAAATCCTTTTGATTTAACTCTGTGCAGCCTACTTGCACATCTCCACCAGTATCCCCAGTACTTTCCAGGCACTGTGGGAGGACTTTATACACATTGACTTTCTTAAGTCTTCTGTCAGCTTGTTATATGGCGGTCTCCATTATCCAAACTGGAAAGCGAAGTGGATACTGAGCAAAGTTCAGCAATTTGCTCGAGGTCACACCACGAATGATAGTAGGGTTAGATGTTGAGCTCAGTCTGATTATAAAATCTCACTCTAAATGACTTTGTCACTTTGCGACAAACCACTTCAAGCTCTTGCCTTGGAATGGGTCCCTTGTTTCTACTCTTGTCCTCCAAAATTTTCTCCACTTTGCTCCATTAAATTTTTAAAACATAAAATCTGTTCTTTTCACTCCATGGCTCAGTGTTTCAACAGTTTTCCGTTTCTCTTCCTCTAAACTCAAGTCATTAGCATAATCTAAAAGATGCTTGCTGCCTATTTCTGCCACCATTCTGAGTAAAATATGCTCTTTGCTGGTAATGATTCTCTGTCTGTTCTCTTTGAATAAAATTTTCCTTCCCTAATTAGTAATAAGTAATTATTAATCTTTTCTTAAATTCTTCAAGTTTTGCTCAAAGATCAATTCTTTCAGAAAGCCTTCCTGACCCAAAAATCCAGATCTTTTCACACCATTGGCTGATATCATAATAAACTGATTCACCTGGATTATTAAGGCAAAACAGCAAACAATGTAGATTGTTTCTGAGCATCCACAAGTCTACTATCTAGGGGAATTGCCTCAATACCAAGATAATAATAAAAAATAGTTAATGTTTGTTGAGAATGTTACTAATTCCTTTACATACTTTCATTTCATTATACTTTCTGTTAAAACTGTGTACTGGTGCTATGAAACACTTGTAACAATTATAATAAACCAATTAACAGTGAAGTTAGTTACTATTTGTCTCAAACTTTTCATATGCTGTCATCAATAAGGGCTAAGATCGTACCCTCAGTGCTTTGTCTAGAACATTGACACAAATAATATGGGAAGCAAAAATATGGTTTTCAAGATGTGCTTGCCAAGTTTAGACTTTGCTTATGTCCTTAGAGCAACTTATGCAAATAAAATTTTCTACATCTTCCGTTCTACTGTCTAAATAGAGATTGAAAGATTTATTTTGCACCTTTAAAATTCAGATTTAATAAGCAGATTATCTCACCTATTAAGTACAGGATGCATTACTAAGTGTTCAACATCATAGTTCTTCTATTAAAAGAGATTTTATTAAGAGTAAGAAAACAGACACCCACCACATATACACAAGTATGCAGGGCAGGTCATATAAAAAGAATAAGCTACAGACAGTGTTTTCTATAATGAAACTATACCAAGTAGGCCCAGGAAAGCAGCTAGTGGCTTGTATGATAAAGCCAGGAGGGACATTCAAGCCAGGCTAAAATGGAAGGAGGAGTTTTGATATTACCCAGTTCTCATGAGAGCAGAGAATTCTGTGAATATTTTAAGACTCTCAAGGATAGGAAGATCTTGCTATTAATTTGAATTCTGTCCAGCCCCATTTGGATAGGACTGATATAAATGTTAAGAAGAAGTAAATTACAGTTTCTATGCATGATCATCTATGTTGGCAAATCCAAAGGGTGTTTTGGTATTATTCCATTATCATAGTCTAGAGTGTACAAATATGCTTGACATGGGAGTATTTAGACAAGAAAACTTAATACGAGAAAGATGACTCCAAAGCCAAAAGAAGTTTTAATGAGATCTCTTCTCACATAATTTAATATCTAGACTCCTTACTGGAGAGGCAGCATAGGATAGGGGTCAAAAGTTTATTTGAGATCAAATGATTAGGCTATGGACTGGCTGTTTTAATGTTACTAACTTCCTGGTTTTCTCCTTCCAAAGCAATGCCTTAAAGACAAATGCTAAAATTCCCTGTGTCTCAGTTTCCTCATCTATAAAATGAGAACAATATTAACTACTTTTTAGGGATAACATGCAGATAAATTACATATAAAACAATTGGAAAAGTGCCCAGCATGCACAGCAAGTTTTCAAAAATGGTCTTCATCACCATCATCATCAACATTATCATCATCATCATCACTTAGGTATGAAGCCATCTTTCACAAGTTTCGGGTTAGAGACAGCAGTGGTTCAGAATTTGAAATTACATTGAACAAAACAAGCTTATTTATCACACCACCATCAATGTGTTGAAGAAACCAGAAGCACCATATTGTGAATTTCAACCTGACTTTACTATTCAGTAATAGGTCAGTAGGCTTTTTTCATTTTTAAGATATGATAGCTGCAAATAAAAAGGACTGAAATCTGCAAGCCCTTTTATATCAATTCCAAAAATAAAAAGACTCCTTCAGCTCTCTACACACACTACAACTATGGACAGCAACCGCACAAGGAAAACAGATCAGTCGAGAGTCTTTAAATTTTTTTTGTATTTATTCTTGGGAAATGCATCTAAGCTATATTAAAAATGTATTTTATTTCTCATATTGCACATGTGTGCTTGTATTCATGATTAAATTACAAATAACAGGGATCCCTGGGTGGCACAGCGGTTTGGCGCCTGCCTTTGGCCCAGGGCGCGATCTTGGAGACCCGGGATCGAATCCCACGTCGGGCTCCCAGTGCATGGAGCCTGCTTCTCCCTCTTCTGTGTCTCTGCCTCTCTGTCTCTCTCTCTCTCTCTGTGACTATCATAAATAAAAAAAAATTACAAATAACAGGAAATGGTAGGTTATATTTCAAAGGCCAATGTTTTTAATTATAACAGAATTGAGCTTATATATTGTTCAAATGCAAAATTATATCTTTATTTGTACTTGTATTTGCTTGCTTATTCCTTTCTCACTTCTCTAATGAATTCTACACTGCTTACACTTTGTTTTAGGATTAGGAGAGAAATTTATTAAGACATCCAGGGCAGTATCACAGTAAACAATGATGTGAAGATTCCTTACCACAGGACAAACAGAAAATCCAGCTTGCAAAGACTACAGAAAAAAAGTACTCAATTCTTCCCAATTATGTCAATTATTTTAAACTTAATCTTAACTGAATTTTCCACAAACAATATA
The DNA here is from genome assembly GCF_048418805.1 of Vulpes vulpes. NCBI lineage: Eukaryota > Metazoa > Chordata > Mammalia > Carnivora > Canidae > Vulpes > Vulpes vulpes. Next base: position 74,985 of record NW_027325721.1, on the reverse strand, counting down.
TTTTCTATGTTTCCTAAAGACTACTGGGAGAGAGAGTCTATGTAACAGGCTTAATTCACTGTCTTGAAATAATTCCCCCCCCCCAAAAAAAGGTATTTTTAAAACCCCTTTAGTAATTCATCTATTCCTCTTATGACATTTACCACACTGATCCTTGTGCTTCAGTGGTCTGAGGCATTGTTTTCTCTTCCACACTAATACCTATAGTGGCAAAGAAGGGAAGGTAGTGTATTTGTATTTTTCAAACCCTTATGATTTTCACATATATTCTGTAAGTTAAGCCTGTAAAAGTCCTTGAAGAGGTATTAATATTATTTTTATTATATAGATGAAAAAACTGAGGCCCCAAGAAATTAAACTGCTTTACATTGTGCTGCTCTGATTTCAAAGCCCAAAACCTTTCCACAAAGGCTGAGAGCTAATTCATTTATGAATCTCCCACAGAGCTGAACATAAATCTTTACTCATAGAAATTATCAATAAATGAAAGAAAATAAGTACTACTTACAGATACTCTTACCCTAAATATAAAATAATAATAACATTTGTCTCTTATTTTCTCTGAAAAAAAAATTTATAACTGACTGTGCTACACTAATACACACACACACAATATTAAAAAAAAAAAAGCACCTATCCAGAATGTAGGATGAATAAGCCCAAAGCACGTTATCAACACTTTAATATTTGAGAATATCAGACAGAACTTTAACGATTTCCTTTTCCTTGTATATTAAACTTACATACATATGTAAACAAATAAATATTCTTTATTCTTAATGAGTGTGATTCTTTCATTCTATGAAATACACTGGATTCAGTTGGGTTGTATTTTATTGGCAAATTCAATTCATTAACAAAGGTTGATCACACACCTGCTGTGTGGTTTATACTTCTCTGTGCTACACTAATACACACACACACACACACACACACACACATATATATAGCCATTAAACATCAGCTTCCTGAATAAAAAAAAAAAAAAGGCAGCTTCCTAACATCTTTACTTTACCAAATAGTTTATTGTATGTGCTTTAAGCTATACAAACCATGTTTGAAGAAAAAGTCACAGAACAAAAGATTTATTTTAGTAAGACAGATCCATTCTATAGCAAACAATCTGCATGTGTTATAATAAATCATACACTAGCCAGCATATTGTAAGTTGCCTATGGAGAGGCCCACATGGCAAGTGCCTAAAGGATGACCCTGGCCAACAGCAGCGAGGAACTGAAGCCCTAGGAACAACAGCCTTCAAGAAGCTAAAGTCTGCTAGCAACCATGAGAGTGAAATTGGGAAAGGATCCTTCTCTAGTTGTGCTTTCAGATAAGACTGCAGCCCCTGCAAATCCTTTAATTGCAACATTGTGAGAGACTTTGAGGCAGAGGACCTAAGTCAGGTGTCAGACTCAGGATACAGTGAGATTACAAATGTTCATTGTTTTATTTTTTTTAAGATTTTATCTTTTATTCATGAGAGAAACAGAGAGGCAGAGACATAGGCAGAGGGAGAAGCAGTCTCCCTGTGGGGAGTCTGCTGCAGGACTCGATCTCAGGACCCCGGGATCACAATCTGAGCCAAAGGCAGACGCTCAACCGCTGAGCCACCAGGTGCTCCAACTGTTTTAAATTACTACATTTTGGTGCAATTTTTACACACCAAAAGAAAACTAATTCCTTCAATAGCATAAAATAACTGAATTAAAAGGGATACAAGTAAATAATGACTTGGAATTATTTGTAAAATGCACACACACATATACACAAACAGGGTAGTTATTAGGATAATCATTTCTAGAGTCAGAGGCTGAGTTTCAATCCTAACCCTAGCAATTAAAACTGTATGACCTGGTGAAGCATTTTTGACCCATCTCTGTCTCCTCATCTGCAAAGTGGAAATAATAGTAGGAATATTTTATCTGATTTGTAGCAAGGAGTAATATGCTTAGAATATGACTTTGTATATTATAATTGCAAAATAAATATGAGCTATTCTTGTTATATTGGCACCTAGCTTCATACCTGGTACATAGTTCAACAAACTTACATCTCTTCTACATCCACATTTGATCAACTTGATGTGACTGCTTCTCTAAGAATTAAGTAGTTCCAAAGCTTACATATATCCCACTGTCTAAACACAATGTTTCTTTAAGAAAAATTCTGAATTAAATTGGGCCATCCCAGGTGGCTCAGCGGTTTAGTGCCTGCCTTCGTCCCAGGGTGTGATCCTGGACACCAGGGATTGAGTCCCACGTCCGGCTTCCTGCATGGAGCCTGCTTCTGTCTCTGCCTCTCTCTCTCTCTCTCTCTCTCTCTCTCTCTCTCTCTCTATCTCTGTGTCTCTCATGAATAAATAAAAAAATAAGTCTTAAAAAAATTCTAAATTAAATAGATTTTTTTTTTAATTTAAAAGTCTGCTCACATCACTGCAGAGCTTAAGTGTATCATCTAGACAGCCTAAACATGTGGCTGGTTTTTTGAACATTCACTTCTCAAAAGGGAGATCAGAGAGGCCTTTTTACATAATCAATGAAGCAAAAGAAGGGAGAGAGAAGACTCACAAGAAAACTATCATGAGAAAAAGAGAGAGAGAGAGAGAGAGTCTATAGGCAGCAAAATCCTTCCAAAAAGAGATTATATGTAGTCTCTCCATAACAGAAAAGAACAGAACGAGGTCAATGGGAGTTCTTTGGGTTGGATGCTAATATTTTTACCAGATTTTTAAAACGATTTTATTTATTTATTTACGAGAGACACACAGAGGGAGGCGGAGACATAGGCAGAGGGAGAAACAGGCTCCCTGCAGGGCGCCCAATGCAGGACTTGATCCCAGGACACTGGAATCGTGACCTGTGCCAAAGGCAGATGCTCAACCACTGAGCAACCCAGGTTCCCCTGATTTTTTTTTAATTTTGCAAAACAAAATGTGCTTTTCATCGACTCGTCCTCTATAAATCTCTTTGTTTTCTCTTCTCATTGAATAAAAAGATTTGTATGCTCCAGACATCAGGAGATGGAATAATAGACACACTGAAAGGTGGAAATGCCTCTCAGCACTCAGAAAAAAAGTTCACAAGGACCCAGCTCTTGGTAGACTCTTATCTAAACTTCGTGGGTGTGTGAATTTCAAGTCTCAAGCTTTGTGAGAACAGATTGAGGCACATTCTGGTATTCCTCCCCAGTGGGATCAGAAATACCCATGAAGAAAGTTTCTCATGTACTCTTTGCCAAACTATTTGCTCACTCTAAACTCCCACAATTTATTTTTCTGCAGTGAATTCTAATTTGCTTCAAAAGAAAAATCCAATACTAACATAGAAGAAAACTCCTTGCTGTTCAATGACACTGTCAGACAAAATCAAAATGATATTCAAAAATTAGTAGTCTGGAAGATAATCTCTTTGGCAATTTGATTCTTATTGGAGAATATAGCTTCTGTATAGAGGAAGGGTTGTTTTTTTTTTTTTTTTTTTTTTTTACTTTCCCACTGGATGCCTTCTGCAGGAATCTGTCACAGATTTTAGAGGCAACAGCTATCTTATTTCTAGAAAATGTAAATTCTGCTTCCTTTACATATATGCACAGAAAAGGAAGCATCCAAGCTTCCCATTCATCTATATATCCGGTAGTCCTGTGCTTGAAGACACAAATATACTAAATGACACTTATCCTTAAAATCTAAAAGAAGTTAGACCCAGCCCAATGGAAATCAGAGGCATCTCACAGGAATTCAATATACTATACTGATTATTTCGATGTACTTTTTGATATGATTTGGGGTGTATTAGATGAAAATTCTAAAAGAATTGTTGTAGTCACATGTTTATAATTTTTAGTCTATTAATATGAGGATTAAGGAGAAAAGGGGGGAAGGAGATATTAGATATTGTTGACAAGGTTAACGCAAAATTAAAAATAACAAACATAGCCAATTTTGCATTGTTTGTGATTTGGAAGGTATTTCCCCCAAAACAATAGGCTCTAGAGAACAGGATCAAATTGGTTAAGTGAGTCAAAGTGCAGTACAGATGCTGCTATCCAATCAGATATATTCCACCAATTGTCAGGACACTGGAAATGCCCTAAATCTCATCTTGTCTTCAATCAACCTAAGATTTCGATTGTGAAGAGGAGTTTTACTGTAAGCAACACCACACATCTCATCAGATTCTAAGAGTCCTGAAGAAATGGTATTAATGACAGGACAGGTCCGGTTCCCATCAGCATAGAACTTCCTTGTCCAGGAAAAATGGACCACGTGAGAGAGTGCCATAAGAGTGTTGGGGCATTGAACGTCTCAGTTGAATACAGAACTTATTTTAATTAACTGACTGAATCCCTTTCTTCATGATTTTTTTCCCATAAATCTAATAAAAACCTAGAAACTAACTTGGTTATTTTGTCCACAATTTATAATGAGTAGTGGACTGGCCAAGATACTTTTGGAAGAAATAAAACAAGCTAAAGAAAAAAAAACCCTATAAAATATATGAAGTGGAATGTTGGTCACCACATAGGTAAGTGAGGGCTATTTCCTTTTCCAAAAACTACTACTGTTGAATAACTCTCTCCAAAGTTGACTTTCAAGCATCTCAGAAATGATACCTTTCCTTAAAATTTCTATAGGAGGTAACCCTTGACAAGTTAGGTTTTCCAGAAGGACCAGCTGTTGCAGAATGCACCCAAATAGCAAGACTACTTGCCCAAAACGTTGAAAGACTTCTGCTTGCAAAAACGGGATGTGGCCTGCGCTGTCCATTCTCTTTCCATGTGAATGGTGTCTCTAATGCCAGATGTCATTTGGTTAGAACAAGGTCACTAAAGAACAAAATCAATGAGGTTTCTCTGAACATGCTGGCATATGGTGTCTGATTGAAAATGATGCTTGCTTTATACCAGCATCCACTGTCCAGACTGTGGTTGCTTAAAGGCCAAATCGATAATAAATTTGGGAGATTCCTGGACTATTTTCACATTTCCTGTGTTATCAAATGTCCTCTTTACTCCACTCCTTCACAGACATACCTATAAGTGTAGATGCTCTTAAAATGGGTCCAGCTAAAAGAAAACAACTCTTTTTAGAAATGACCCAGGTCAGGAGGCTTCCTGGTTTTTATTGCCACTTCAAAGCCAAACCAGATAAACTAGCTTAAGGTACTACTTTGACATTGAACGGAATTTGATACAGCTGTCTGAGTCACCCGAGTTTTGCGATCATAGGAATTTTGCTTAAAAGTCTCGCCTCTCGCCCATATATGGTAGGGTCCCCTGTGCTCTCAGTGAATTTATGTCAAGAATTTCTCTTCTATTCCCTGACCCATCAGAATTGGGACTTCTGGTGGTTCTAAGTGGTCCATCCCTCATCATTACAGAAAGTCACATGAGAGTTGTTAGCTCTGATACTCAATTTAAACTGTTTATGTTTCCTTTCCAGTATGCTCCGACCAGCAGCAGGGACCACAAGTGGAGCCTGGCAGTTGGAAAGTTGCAAATGCCTGGATGCCACGTTTTCCATCTCTTTTAGATATCCTTGACTCATACATCCTGTCTGGGCTAATGTTGGTTTTCTGATTGCAGTGTGTCTAGAGTCTTAACAAGTGCCCAAGCCACCCTCAAAGGGTCACTGCTTGTTTCAAGTAGCACTTGTGCTTCCCCTGACCTCTCCGTCCCTCTCTGATTCCACTTAGGAGTCTACGTAGACACATTTTTGTACCAGAAAAATCATCCTTTACTTCAAGCCACTCTGTCATGTTGGTTTGCCTAGTACTTCAAAGATAATTTGACTAGGAAACGTCTAAGCCTAGATACGAGCAGATGATTTTTCTGGATGAAACAAGCTATAGTAGAGCTTTAAAAGGAAAACTTCCATTTCTAAAGAGAATAGGAAACTCATTCATATTCTCCTCAGGAAATGACCTGAGATGAAAATAAATGTGACATGCAAAAGATATCCACTGGTGTTTCTGGTTGCATCTGCAGCTAATGTCTAAGACTTTCCATTTTTCTGTTCAACTTCAAAAATAAATAGAGGGCTCAAGAGTCATCTCCTGAGAATAGAGCAAGAGATCAGTTCAACTGAGAACATTAGGCAACAGCAAGGAGCTGGAAGAAATATATTGATCTTTTTCTTTTGGATGCCTACAATGTAATGCCAGGTTAAAAAAAATAGCTAGAGGCTGAACAAAAAAGATTATCACATCCAAATGTCAAAATATTTGGATGATACCGTCACTATTTTTTAAACTGGTCATTTATAGAAACAGTTTTGCTCACATTCAAACTGTCATCCCAAATTTTTCATCAAAATTTCTAGCATGGAAAGTGTACACCTATGACATGTTTTCAATTGATCTAATATTAACAAAATTATAATTTGAAAAGACTTATGGCTCCCTCCCAATAGAAGATTTATTTTCTTATGTGCAGGGGAATATTTTTAAGAAAGTTTGGTGCATATAAATAGTCTGCCCAATAACCAAAACTTGACATCAACTAAATATTTGCAAACATTCCAGAAATTCAGAGACATCATCATGTTTTGGTTTTTTTTTTTTTTCCTCCTATTTTTCCATCGGTTCCAGCACTTCCTGCCCCAAGTTGTGACAGGAAAAGAAACTATCAAAATACAACAGGAAAAGCAGTTACTATCCTATGATTTAATAATTCATCTAGAATATCAGGAGATATTAGCAACTTCATAGGCTCTCCTAATTGGAAAACATAAATGCTATCAAATGTTACACATGTAATAACCACCTCCCTTGAAGTTGGCTATAAGCAGTATTCAATCAAAAAGAAAAATAAACGTTTTAAAAGGGGTAATGAATTACAAGGACAGATGCTTATAGGGCAAGTTGATTTTGGTCACTATTAATTATAGAACCATGACAGTTATAATAGTTGGTTAGATTCTCCACCTCCATATGTAGATGGCCCACATAAGACATTAATCATGAATTAATAACTATAAATCAGGGTAGATTTTTCATTATTAACTTATAATTCATATTGAAGAATAATCTACTCTTTAAATAAATCTAGAGTACAGTAGTATGATTCATTCTTAAGGCTGAATTTAATCATCTAATTATTTGAACTTACACTATGTCAAAGACATTTCACCAATATGTCAATTTCCCTTAAAACTTTTAGGTATTTACTATTTTGTCTTTCCTTATTCTGCCATAACCTGAAGATATTCAAAAGAAACTCCTTCCAGAAAGACAAGCACATTTCCCAGGACTCACATATCTCTTCCAAGTTTGAATTTCCCCCTCTGATCTAAATGATGAAAACTGTATTAGAAAGGAAGCACTGTAGGCTCACACTTTAGAAATTAGGTTGTGCCATTATTAAGGTGTAAGCAGTAAGCCTTCTGTAAGCCAAATCACATCACCCTTTACTGCCTTTGGTCTCAAAGAAAATTTCAATAGATTTTTCAAAGGATGGAATATTTAAATTCACATGTTCATACTGCTCACAAAAGGAGACCATTTCAATTTTTCAACTAAAAAAAAAAAGCTTCCTATTAAGAAATGTCTGCATTAAACTAGAACTGAAAAAAAAATTACCTAACAGGAGATACATGATCATGTCACAAATGCTTTGAATCAAGCATTTTTTCCTGTTTCCTAAGTGACTCCTGATCATATTATTTTCTGACCTGTTCCCCTGAAATAATACTTCCATACCCATCTTACAGAACAAGCCATTGCTATGAGGGGTGATGGAGGATACATGTCAGAAAAAAAAAAAAAAAAACTACTATAACTTCCCCACTCATCTACTAGAGTATCTGAAATACCACCAGTTCAAAACCATTTCTTTCCGTTTCTTCCTTTAATGATCCTTCAGCAATTCCAGCAAATTAAAGTGACTCACACAAGTCCAAATCACATCTATTTTCCTGCCAGGACAGATCCAGAATTCTCTCAGAGATTCAAAGAAACTAATCCTGAATGGAGCTGAAACGGTACAGAGAAAGAAGTAAGAGCTGCTACAGAGAAAATGGTTAATGTTTTAGGGCAGAGCCTCTCTGCAATGATAAATTATGTCTTCTGCTCCTTAAATTCTCTCTACATTTGGGATCCCTGGGTGGCGCAGCGGTTTGGCGCCCGCCTTTGGCCCAGGGCGCGATCCGGGAGACCCTGGATCGAATCCCACATCAGGCTCCCGGTGCATGGAGCCTGCTTCTCCCTCTGCCTGTGTCTCTGCCTCTCTCTCTCTCTCTCTCTGTAACTATCATAAAATAAATAAATAAAAAAAAAATTAAAAAAAAAATTCTCTCTACATTTTATCTTTTCACTCTTCAATCTCTATGCCTAAACTGCTTGCCCTCAACTGTAATTGCTTCTATTGCTCCTTTATGAGTCATAGTAGATTTAGCTAGTCCACCTTGGAAAATTCTACTGGAAAGAGAACACCTGATAAAGTGATATCTCAGTGAATTACTGTTTCTCTTCCCAGCATTCCTATCCATATTTGGACTCTGTAGTCATGGCAGAGCCATTTTTCTTATATTAAGAACACAGTAAAATCTTTCATGTAATACAATTATTCTATGGTTAAATCATTCCTTTCTTAGAAAAATGTCTGCTTAGAAAATGATATATTCGATATACTACTTTGGAAAATTTAGGGGCTGTGAGAGATGATTAGCAGGCTTTTCCCTAGCTCATCATGAAAGTGAAGGGGGGAGGGGGAGAAAGAAACCCAATGAAAAAAATGTGCTTGGATGAAGAATTTAACATCCCAGTGGAAATTCTGTAAATCTCAAGACATTCTGAATGATGTTTAACAGGCCCCTACCTACCTCTGCTAAGGAAAAGAAAAGAGCGGGGGTGGGGGGGGGGGAAGGAAGCATGCACTTGATCTGTGATGCAATGCTTAAAAGTCTTTAAAAAAAAGGTCTTTCAAACCCTTTCACCTACAGTAGTTGAGCTCAGAGAGACAGCGCCTTTGTATCCTGTTCTTGCCCACTAAGTACATCAGGGACTCCAGGAAGCAGGAACTGGGTTCTGAGTCTAAGAAACTTAAGGAATCCAGTATATTCTGAATTGTACTGATCTCTTCTCTTGGCTAGAGTAGAAATGTTCCATTGCACTTTACACACATGCTCCTTTATTTATGTGATTTTAGGGAGCACTTTGGCTCACCTTAGAATATTATTTATGTTTTGCGTTTGCTCTGAGGGCAAGAACACTTTCACTCCTCCCAAACATGCTGCACTCTTCTTTCTTGTAGTTTTAGCAGGACTGCTGCCCAACAACAACAACAAAAAATCATCAGGTTTCAAACAAACAAACAAAAAATACAAATAGTGGACAAATATTCTCACATTAGCGAAAAGGGGAACCAGGAAAGAGTCCCTGTGGTATGAGATTACACTAGCCCAAGAAAGCACTGGCAATCAGGGAAGATAGCCCCCAAGATCACAGAACACCAGGAGTGATGACATTTACACATGCACATGTGTTAACATGGTGAGAGGTAGGCGTGAAGCAATTTTACCATTTCCTGTTTCACTTGATAAGCATTACATTCATCACTGGAAGCTGCCCAACATCTTTGAAATATAATATCCTTATATGTTGGATATTATGAGTCCACGTTATGAGTCCCTCCATCCCAAGGAAAAAAAGAGAGAAAAAAAAAAGAAACCACCCTCACATCTTTGGGCTTCTTTGCTGCACAGAAACTAAGCCTTCCAGTCAGACTTACCTAAGTGATGCTTGGATTCCTGAGTGAGACAGTACACAGAGATATTGATCTTCCAACAAGCATCTTTGGAGATATCCAGTTCTTCAGGGTCTTTGAGGGCACGGCTTCTCGTATCTGGACCCAACTATCATGAATGTAGCAGTAGTGTTTTCATTTGAGAAGCCTCTACATCCCAGTTGGATGTAATTTTTGAATTATACTCAACCAGGCTCTCTGGTCATCCTGCCAATAACCTCTAATAGACTTTTTTTTTCTGCTTAGATTATTCAGGATGAATTCTGGTGTTTGTAATAAGGACATCAAGTGACACATCACCCAGGATTTTTCCATTCCCCTTTAGCTGATTATTATTTGATTTTGGTTCAGTATATAAGCTTGCCCTGTCTGCCCCACCCCAGTTATGCCTTTCAATGCTTCATATTTATGGTGATAATAGAAGAAATCGCAAACTTCCTCCTTTAATAGAATCAATAAAGTTGTGGTAAGAGCTGTGCAAAGTGAGCCAACAGACCCAATTATTTCTCTATTGAAGATTACACCAAGAGACATAATGACAAAAGAATGATGGCAATTATATAAGCACCACTGGGTATGTGGCGGCTGTAAATTAATTTATAGACAGGGACATTTATGGGAATAGGTCTCAGGATGGAGGGATCTTCTCAAATGGCTCCCAATGACTCTCATCTCTTAGTAGTCACATCCTTCTAGACTTCCCTCCATTTGTGTGTGGGGTGACATCTAAGGAATAGAATACAACAAATGTGATGAACTGTCACTCCTGAGATTAGATTATAAAAGTCTATGACTTCTGTCTTGGTTGCACTTTATCTGTTCTCCTGTCTTTGCTCTGAGGAAGTAAGCTGGAAGTACACTGCTCTGTCAACTGTCCCAAAGAGAAAACCACTTAACAAGGGGCTAAGGGATGCCTAAGGCCAAAACCCAATAGGAACTGGAGATGCTGACTCCAACTGCCCTCAGGTGCCAGTAACCACCTAAGCAGGAATGGAGGTGGATCCTTTCCCAGTCAAACCTTAAGACAATAGCACTTCTACCTACACCTTTACTTTGGCCCTGTGGACACCCTGGTCACAGGGACCAGCTAAGCTATGTCCAGATTCCTGACCCCCAGAAAGTCTGGGCTGCTAAATGTTATTTTGAGGCACTAGCTTTTGGTATAATTTGTTGTGTGAAAACAGATAACTAAACAAAAATGAAAGCTATATCTCTTAAAAATATAAATTTGGGGAATTAAGGCCTTCAATAACATTCTTAAAAATGAGAAGCCTTGTTTGACTTTTCTTTAACTGAGTAGTACAGTTGAGGTCAGAGACTTGAACAACAGCATGATACATTATGGCTGAAATGGTGCAAGAGGCTTGCGAGGAAGAGGAGTCCCTGGGGTGGGTGGGGTCCTCTCACTGGGAGAGAAACTTTGAGTGGAAATGTTTAAAGGTGATTTGGGAGAGGATGGTTTTATAGGCAGCATGAAAGGTAAACCTCCTTTCCTCCCCATGAAATGTTCAGTAAACTCTACATTATTCTTTAAAGCATTTCAAGTTAAACTTTAGGAGAAAGTGAGATAATAAGACCTCTTTAGGAGTTTCTCAGACTTGGAAACTCAGGCTAAAATAAACTGAGAGCCTCCCTTTCATTAGGGAGTGATATTTCCATAAACTCAATGTCTAAGAAGTGAAAATGGGAAAGAATAATTAAGATCATTCTTTGAAAAATAAAATATATGTATATGTCGGTCATTACAATGTAATCAAGAGCATTTTAGTGGCCAAATGAATGAGATACATTAGTTTGTGCTTTCAGAAGGAATTATGAGGAAGGACAGGAATACTTTGGAGGACAGCCTGCTACCAGTTTAAAAGGGTAGGTCATCATATAATTCATATAACTCATCCATTTATTTTCATGGTTGGCAATTACTTCACCTGGCAATGAGGCAGTCTCAATTTTCATGCTAGGAGATCAATGTTCTAAAGAGGTAATAAATCTGGGATTATCTGAGAAAAGTAAAAAAGAGGATAGCAAATACTCTTTGGAAAACACAGCATAATATATGAATTATAAACCCTGTGTTCATATATTTACTCACAATAAGATGCTAATGGACTCAAGAGAACATCTAGTTTATTTCTCACTGTCTTGGATGAGAACATCCAATTAACCTTGATAGTTATCTATTAAAACCTCACATATCTCCATGAAAGGTAATTCGACAATATTTTTATTAGCCCATTTCAGAGGCAAGTATATCTGACAAACGTCGTAAGTATTTTTTATCACATTTCACGTCAGTTATTGGACACCTTACCATCCCAGGCTCAAAACTGATCCTAGAACTGTTAACTTGCCAGAGAAACCTTTCTAAGCCCTTCTCCTACTTAGTAATTCTGTTAATCCTTCTAGAACTTAAACATTTCCTTTCATTCTAACCCTGCTCCTATTAATCTCTAGCTAATCCCATTTTCTGGACTCGTCAGTTGCCTTCATTTTCCCATCAACTACTTACTGACTGCTCACTTTGTTGCAAGGACCCTTGAAACTGTTATGAATTACAGAAGGGAATGAAGTACAAGACTTATATAAGCAGTAAAAGATCCAATGCAATCAAATGCCGAAACGTCTAACTATGTAACAGTTTGGGGAAGGGGAATGGTCAGTGATGATAGAGTCCATCAAGATTACTTATATATACTTATACATACATGTACACATATGCCCCCTCCCCAGCATGTGGCCTGCAACAAATTCCATCAAGAAGCATAAAACCTGATGGTGGAGGGGGGGAGGACATTCCCCAGAGTAACACTGAGATACCATACTCCATCATGAGAAAGAAACAATCAATCTGAAGACCAAAAGTCAATGAATCTTTTCCACTGCCTCTAACAAAAACAGCTCCCCTGCTGAGGCCCATGCTAGTTGGCCATTCTGTTGGCTATTCTTTCCTCTCATATTCTAAGTTTCTCTTTCACAAGGGACTTTGTCCCTGCCTCAAATTAAATTTTACCCCAATGAAAAAACTTCAGCATCCATCCATCACTCACTGAGCCATGCAGCTCTCCTGACTGCAACAACCTCTACTCCTACTTGAGAACACTCTCTGGAAGCTGTGCCTCGGGCATTACCATTATCAGGGGTACTCTGGCACCAAAGGTTTAAATCTTTCTATCTCAGAACAGCCACATGGAACATTCAGCTCAAAAATCACCTCTTCCTGGATGGCCTCCCTCAACCCTTAGACTGCACTGACTTCCCTCCTCTGAGATCCCACATCAACTATAGCCACACATTAATATAACCTGTGTCACCTGATAGTTATGCAGGATCTAGAACCTAGAGATGACTTGAGAAATATTTATTAAACTAAACCCATTTTTCTCTAACACTCCAGTGTTTTCATTACATGTACTCAACCTCCAAAATTTCTCATCAGACCTAAAGCTCTCTCCTAGCAATCTGTCCTTACTTCTCTCTCTTATTGTAAGGCGCATCACCCACTCTCTTTCTGTTCCCTCAATGATACTCCACACGCAGTTTGGTATAGAAATCTCAATTTCTGCTATGGTCCCGACATTAGCCAATGATCATTCCTAGCTATTAGTCATGTGCTCCTCTCTGCAAGAGGTTATTCCAACTCATTCTTACTTTCTTCGGTGCTTCTGTCCAAACTGAGTTCTATTACTTTCAGTGTATGCATAAACTTTTTCCTTCTTCTACAACACAAAGAAAAGAGAAACTCTTTCGATTTCCTGTATTTCAACCCTCCTTCTATAAATATTGCAACATTTAAGCTCATCCTTTACAAATGGTGTAGGTGTCTGTCTTTTCTGAGGCTATAAACCCTTAGTAATGGGGTGATAATAAGGGCAATGACTATGACTTATTCATAATTGTACATGAGTGTAAAACAGTGCTTGGGACATACTATTAATAAAGACTTCTAAAATCTTTTTTTTTTTTTTCATTTAGAGAAGGAAGTAAAGAGGAGAAAAACAACCAGGAAGACAGTTAAATTTGATTTAATATTAATATGAATTAGCTACTGATTTAAATGGTTTTCCTTTATAACATGTGGATACAATTAACTTCTCCTATTAACAAAGGAGACCATACGATTTGGGGGTGTTCTATAATCATTATCCAGCTCCCAAGCAGCAGGGCTGGGATTGATCTCAGGTACCTCGGTGGCAGGGACCTTATCAGCATTTATTGAATGCTTCCCAAGAAAGCATAGGATGCTAGCACTTCACATGTATGATATGAAAAGCTTCAAGCAGGAGTAGGAGGGGAGAACACAGGAACAATGAAACCAGCAGATTTTACTAATTGTAGCAAATCATCTCTGTTGAAGAGGAGAAAAAAGTTAAATGAAAGAGGTGATTTCAAATGGCTATGAAGAATGAAATACATTTCATTGGCAGTGGAGTACCACAGGGAAATATAAATTCAAAAACTCAATCAAACATATTTCATATCTGGAATATTCCAGGATTATGATAAAAATTATGGAAAGAGAGCTGATTGAAATACATAAAACCTTAAGAACTAGGACTCTGTAGGGAAGATATATCTGAATCAGAAGTATCTGTAATACAAGATAGAATATGATTAATGTAAAAACAAATTTATTTATTTATTCATTCGTTCATTCAAATTCATTAATTAATTCATTATACTAGATATTTTTCTTATCTCCATTCTACAGATAGGGAAATTGAGATAGAGAAAGGCAAATGATTTGCCCAAGGTCAGACAACCTAGCAAGTGGCAGAATGGGGATTTGGCCCTTTCTCCACATCTTACCAACACCTGTTGTTTCTTGTGTTGTTGACTTTAGCCATTCTGACAGTGCAAGATAATATCTTTGTTTTTTAAGATGTTATTTATTTATTCATGAGAGACACAGCAAGAGAGAGAGGCAGAGACACAGGCAGAGGGAGAAGCAGGCTCCATGCAGGGAGCCTGATGTGGGACTCGATCCCAGGTCTCCAGGATCACACCCTGGGCTGAAGGTGGCGCTAAGCCACTGAGCCACCCAGGCTGTCCTAGTGCGAGGTAGTATCGTAATATCTCATTGTATTTTTGGTTTGCATTTCCCTGATGATGAGCGACTTTGAGCATGGTCCCATGTATCTATCAGCCATCTATATGTGTTCATTGGAGAAATGTCTGTTTGTGTCTTCTGCCCATTTTTAATCAGATTATTTGTTTTTTTGGTGTTATCTAAGTTCTTTATATATTTTGGATACTAATCCTTTATCAGATATGTCATTTGCAAATATCTTCTCCAATTCCTTAGGTTGCTTTTTAGTTTTGTTTGTTATTCCTTTCACTGTACAGAAGTTTTTTATTTGTATGTAGTCCCAATAGTTAATTTGGGGAAAAAAAAGAAATTTTTAAAGATGATAGAGAGACACTTTATGAAAAGTAATGTTTTATAGACATTAGAAGAAAAAAGAAAAGACCTGGAGCTAGAAGAAAGTTAATTCCAGGTGGAAGACACAGCTCAGCAGAAGGGTTGAGGTGGGAAAGCATTGGCAAAAATAAAGAGTACGCAATCTATAAGGGCAGTAGTGAAGACACTTAAAAAGCTCTGGGCTCTCTCTCCTTTGCAAACGCCCTTTATGCATCAGATAACGGGATGCACTCCATGTTTGTTAGCTGGAAAATCATATTATCATAACTGTGATTGAAAAGACTAATCTGACAGTGCTGTGTGGTGTGAAATAGAAACATGATGACTTGATAGAAGGTGTTCATGAATAAAGTAAAATTGATGGAGCATAACACCTAACTGGATTTATCAGATAAAGGAGAGGAGAAAATAAAAGTCAAAAGATATTTCAACATTCCAGTAGTCTAGTAAAAGATCTTCTGTTTTAGGAAGATTAAATGGGAGGAAGGGTCAAAACAAAATGACCATAAGAGCCTAGCAAGGAAGATAGCAAAATGAATCAATAGAGAGATGCTAATGAATGCATGACTTGATAAAAATTCTGAATAAGTAAGTGGCAATAGGAAGAGAAACGAGGAGCTAGAATATATTGCCAAAGAAGAATTAATAGAAATTAGCATTATGATGAATACAATGAATAGAATTCACAGAATCAGGTCGAATCTAAGATTTTTAAGCTGGGGAAATTTGCAGTCCATTGACCGCAGTGAGGAATTTACTATAAGGAAAAGTTAGTTTGAAAATGGGGAGAGATAAATTTAAATGTGGGCATGTCGAGTTGTATAATGCAGTCACAATTAACCTCAATCAAGCATTCCTAAAGTTATTTACGCTCACTCATACACTTTCTTTTTCAAGACTGTACTATATAAGAAGACACATGGAGCTTTCTATTTCAGATTTTCAGCTTCTGGAAACTCTCCAGACATTTGATACCTCTAAATATGTTGAGTAACCATTAGCTTATGTTTTTAGTCTCATGACATACTACTATAGCAGAAGTAGAGAGAATGGAAAAAACTGTTGGTTTAATTTTTCTATGCTTTAACTCTGATTATGTAGGAACCAGAAAATGTAGTCACAAATGAAATGGATCCTCACATCTGTCCATGATGTCCTACTTATCCATTGGTATGAAGGCCCAGCAATAATGAATCTAAAAACATTTTTATGTATATAAAAGTTACTTACTTCAAGAAAAATTGTCAGATGACTTTCATCTTCCTGTTTGGGGATATGAAGCATACAGTCGTATAAAGGGCTGACCGATTAAGGTTGCTTAATTAATAAACCAAATAAAACTATCAAATCCCATTTTATTAGAAAAATGATCAGAAAGAGTGATAGAGTTAATATAAGTGGGAAAAAAATGTCCTGCACATTTTTAAAGTAGGTTCATTCAATTATTAAGCCATAGTTAAATGGCCCCCAAAATGTTTGAAACTATTATCTACTCTATATCCCACCCCAAAAAGGAAACCGTTTCTCAACACATGAAGACTGATGCTGTTCAACAGAATAACTTGCTCATAGAAATCGTAAAGTAGCAATATCCCGGTGATATGACCTGATGTAATAAAGAACGTGGATAAGCAGTCAGTGTTCAGAAGATCAAGAAATAAACATCCCCCTTACCTAGATATTCCCGCACACTATAGTCACTTGTCGGTGACCCCTGCCAATCATATCTCATGTTGAAAGACGTCTTCATCTAGACAAAATGTCTCACCCATAAATAAGGTTAGCAATGTTTCTTTCCTTAACAGAGACCCTAAAATTAAGATGTTTCAGTATTTTCAATGATATTTATATCCAGCTCACCTATTATAATCTTTATATTCAAAAATTTAAAGACAATTTGTTTTAAATTGGTGGGTTCTGCATTATGTATTTATCAACGATTAAAATGATAAATAACAGAACAGACATAAAGAGATTGGTTAATTTGCGTCAAAAATAGTTCATCAGAAATAATATTTTTTCAATAAATAAGAGTGCTTTGCCTGTGTCAACTCAATAAATCCCTATATTAAGGTTGTGTGTGTGTGTGTGTGTGTGTGTGTGTGTGTGCGTATGTGAATATGAGCCCTGAGCTAACTATTTGAAATCTCTTCACTAGGAGAGAGATTTAGCTTGAGATCGGTATAGCAATTCAAACTGTGGAGAAGAAACCAAGAAACTTAACCAGGGTTTCATTCATTTGAGAGATCTCTTCACAATCTGCCTACAGGGTTGAAACAGACTCTGCTGAATGTGGCAGAGGTCTCTGTCCCCAGACATCCCCTTCTCGAGTTACAGAGCAACTGCTGTAGCCTTCACCACAAAAACAGAGCACACCGAAATGCACTGTGAAGGACAACCTGCTCGCATTCCTTCTTGATTGAACAATATGTTTCTGCATCTGACCAAATGAATATTTCTGATAACATCAGCCCCCAAATTCAAAAACTTTCTGCAGCCAGACATTTAGTTCAAAATCTCCCCTAATTGTTGCCAACACGGCAGCTGCCAGCAGCTCAAACCTGACCAGCAGAGCATTTTCCATTCTCCTACCACTAAGAGGGTGAGGAAAGGAGATCTTCCCTGGCCATGACTATCTGATCTGGCACAGATTGGGGCAAAAGTTGGGGGAAGGGGAAAGGGAAAAGGTGAAAATAGTTGGCTCTGCTAGGATAATGAGAAAGTCCCAAAATAGCCTCTGAGCTCTAAGCGACTTTGCATCTTTGTTGGGGATAACAGAAATACCAGAATATGTGCAATCTTATTTTTAGTCTAATTCTTTGGAAATAGTTGTATTTCACCAACTTCAACAAGTTCAGTGAAAGGATAAAGAATAAATGTACAGCTCATGAGCATGCTGTTCTGCTTATTAGATGAAATGAATTGGATGAAACGGATGATTTATTTCCCACTTTTCTAAAAGGAAAGGGAAAATATGAAACATTGAAATCCATCTAGGCAAACAAACAGATTACATTTAAGCCGTGACTACCCAAATAATCCAGACTGGTGTGTGCCAGTGGGATTCCCCTTTTTATTCTCTTTTGATTTGTTGAATAAAGGAAAGGCAGGGATTATGGTGGTTAGAACATTTTCAGAAATATTCTAGTCAAAATCTCTAGCTCATGGGTGGCTGGATTAACACTGAGCAGTTCTAAAGGTCTGGGCCTCACAAAACTATAATAGCCTCTGTACAGAAGGACTTCGCGGAAATCCAAAAATCCTTCAGCTCTGCAGAGAGATTTTTGCCAGGACACAGGTCATTGCCAATAAGTCCCAGAGGAAAGAGAAATTCCACAGTAGAGACATGAACCTTACTTAGTAGCTGTTTAGCAACGAGGAGCTACCATTTGCTAAACAGTGTGGTAGGCCCTAGATAATCTCCATCTTCTGGGTAATTGTTGCCAAATTGGATCTTTAACGATGGAGTGTCATGTAATAAGCACTATAAGTGACAGATCCACAACATTTTGGGGGAATTGAAATGAAAACCAATTCATTCAGCCTGAAGAAGTCAAGTCTTGAATTATGAAAACAAGATTACATGGAGATTTACCCGGAAAGACTAAGGAGAGATAGTAATTTAGAAGTGAAAATACTCACACCAGTGAGAATGGGGAAAATTAACAAGGCAGGAAACAACAAATGTTGGAGATGATGCGGAGAAAAGGGAACCCTCTTACACTGTTGGTGGGAATGTGAACTGGTGCAGCCACTCTGGAAAACTGTGTGGAGGTTCCTCAAAGAGTTAAAAATAGACCTGCCCTACAACCAATGCAATGAAACGTCGGGACACCTGCACCCCGATGTTTCTATCAGCAATGGCCACAATAGCCAAACTGTGGAAGGAGCCTCGGTGTCCATCGAAAGATGAATGGATAAAGAAGATGTGGTTTATGTATACAATGGAATATTACTCAGCAATTAGAAACAACAAATACCCACCATTTGCTTCAACGTGGATGGAACTGGAGGGTATTATGCTGAGTGAAATAAGTCAATTGGAGAAGGACAAACAGTGTATGTTCTCATTCATTTGGGGAATATGAATAATAGTGAAAGGGAATATAAAGGAAGGGAAAAGAAATGCTGGGAAATATCAGGAAGGGAGACAGAACATAAAGACTCCTAACTCGGGGAAACGACCTAGGGGTGGTGGAAGGGGAGGAGGGCGGGTGTTGGAGGGGAATGGGTGATGGGCACTAAGGTGGACACTTGACGGGATGAGCACTGGGTGTTTTTCTGTATGTTGGTAAATTGAACACCAATCAAAGTTAATTAAAAAAAAAAAAAAAGAAGTGAAAATAGCAGGCTCAAAGGCATAGAAGCGTCAAAGGGAGTTTATTCAAAATTCTGGGAGTCAAATGAAATAAACCAAAAATGTTATAGGCTGGGAAGGGAGATTACAGAACAGGCTGCAACTTCTTCCATCATTGTCTGTGCACCCAACTGCAATGGGACTTGGCAAGAGGTAGATTCTCATTCTTCACTCATTGCATCCGGATTTAGCCGTGTGACTTGTTTTGGCCACCAGACCTCATCAAAGATGACACAGACAGAAGTTTGAAAAGCACTTACACTTTTTACAGGGGAACGAACCAAAAGGCCTACTATAAGCACATGCCTGCACCACACCCATCACTTGCCCACAGCGCTGCCAACCACTGATCATGTGACTAAGGCCCTCAGAAACCAGCAAGGCCGCAGGTGATCAGCCAAGTAACCCCACCCCCATAAATGAGTCCAGGTAAAATTAGAAAAAAATTTCTGACTCTGAGAGGACTGAGCTAAGAAATTATTACTCTCTTAAGACACAAGTTTTTGGTCTGGTGGGTCACATTGCTAAAGCTAACTGATGGTAGAAATGTTATAGAAGAGTATTATTAGGGCTCTTAAAAGTGAAAATGTAAAAAGTGCATAGCTGATTCAATCTAGTTTACCAAAGAAAAATCTCATTAAATAAAGAATTAAACAGTTCATAGACGCTCCAGAAGAACCAGATGATTAGACTGTGGAGCCAAAAGCAAAGTCCAAATTACCCTGCAGCAACTTTCTCCTGGATGCACCACTGCCTCCAATACAGGCTCCAGCCACACAAAATTGCATCTCTCGCTTTGGATGCTGAGCACTTGGTGCTCTTGGTAGCATCCCTCCAACTTTTGGAGACTCCATGATAACTGTCGCCCACCTCATCATGATAAATTTCATATGCCACCTTTTTATTTGCATTGTTCCCTTCCAAAGTAGAGTCTTCAGTAGGTCGCCATGATTCGCACAGTCAGGAAATATGCCCACCTCCAGTAATAGAGCAGAGTACTGGGAGAGTGGATCTGTGGTGTTGACTTTGTGGAAAAATTGGTTTATAAATTAAGAAATGCCCTAAAGGGCAGCCCAGGTGGCTCAGTGGTTTAGCCCTGCCTTTAGCCCAGGGCATGATCCTGGAGACCCGGGATCGAGTCCCATGTCGGGCTCCCTGCATGGAGCCGGCTTCTCCCTCTGCCTGTGTCTCTGCCTCTGTGTGTGTGTGTCTGTCATGAATAAATAAATAAAATCTTAAAAAAAAAAGAAATAAATGCCCTAAAATACAGTGTTCAAAGGTGCTAAGCAGCCAAAGATAACTTCTAAATGTCATTAGAGTCTACTTCTTCATCTATACACCTCTATTACTTAAACATACAAAAACAATAGGAACAGATATATTCCTCCTAATATAAGTCAACCATCACTCCACAAATAAAAATTTCCTCCTACTCCCCAAAGGGAGATGTCCCAAAGTTTCATCAATACAGCAAGTATTGCCAAATCTAGGATCTCCAAATGACATCATTATTCTCCTAGGGCTATCATGATCCTCTCTTGGTGCTCAATATTTTGGCCAGAATGTAATGTAATGTATACATAAAAGAGGAAAAGAACAAGAGGGGATATTTTTATTAGAATATTCAAATGTATACATGAGACATGACAGAAAAAAAAGATATTCGAAATGGTCAGGAAACTTCATTAGATAAAGCACTGCTCCCCCTTTATCTAGACCATATTCCCTTTGCCCTCAACCAGGTACTCAGTAGGTGAGGGTTCTCTACCTAATGAGATAACCCAAACCCCTATTCCTAAGAGATCTGAGTTCAGAGGTCCTATCTTTTGGTTCTAATCTTTAATTAATTTTTTACACTGGTCCTAACAATCCCATGGTACACCCTGTCCCCACTGTATACGAGCCACACTAACAGCAGGTGAAAAAAAGGTCCTTTTGCGAGACAAATTTAGCAGAAAGTAATTGGTAATATAGGACAAAGCCAGTCCACTATTCCTATCTCCATGAATTTGGAATTCCTTCCTTTAGAGCCTAGATGAAGGACCAGCAACCTTTCCCTTAAAGGGCAAGATGGTAAATATTTTAGACGAGTCGACACAATCAAGAGCATAATGTGGGTACTTGTATACTAATTTAAATTGATACTATTTAAAAATATAAAAACCAATCTAACTTGCCAGCCATTAAAAAATAAAAATAAAACACAAAAACAGGCCATGGACTAGATTTCACCCCCCCCCCCCCGGGCTATAATTTGCTGACCTTTAGTCTAGATTATACAGGTGTTTTGGGCATGTCAATTTATTTTGGCTTTAGTAACCAAGTCCAGATTCCAATCAATGAACAATGTAAGCAATCAGGACCACTCCCAGCTACTGGTGTGTGAACCTATATCAGGGAATTCAATCTAGTATAAGATTATCCACCGCTTTTCTTGATCTACTACCCACAGAATCTATTCTTGCACGTCGACTCCCAGTTCTTCTTATATAAAGTAGCAAAATTGTGCCATCCTTAACTGTAAACCTTATCCTTTTAGGTTTTATTTTACAACTACCTCTACCCTCACCCAAGGACACTGATTCTAGTTATAGATCTGGAGATGCTAGGGTGCTTTTAGGGAAAATGATGTTATTGGGAGAATTGCCTCTCCCCTTTCAAGTTTATTGCTTTAGGCAAAATCATTCTAGATTCATCAAGCAAGGCAGAAATAGTCTCATTAGACAAGAAAGAAATCTCAGCTTCTTGCAAAACCACAAGAAAATTAGCTATTTTAGGGAAATAAACCTATTTAGGGCTGTTAGTTAGCTTATCACTGTTCCAGGAATGCTTGAAATCTATACAGCAAACCATAAGACTCAAGGCTCAAAAGTCACTGGCAACACTGCTTCTCTTGAGACAACCCTATTGCCATGGGGCACACATATCACAAACGCCCAAGCTCTTATCCAAGTCAAACTATGGATGCTATTGCTAGAACCTCTGCCACAACATCTGGAACCTGGATGCTCCCAACTGCACCAGAACCAGATGCTCCTGCTTCTTTCTGTCACTAGCTTCCAAATCATAGGCCCAAATCAGTAGTCAGATTGGCAAACTCTGGGGTATATCTTGTACCCTCAGTTATAAAAAATATATGAATATTAGAAAAGCTATATTCCTGGCTTCTACCATGAGGAGGTACAGACCTAAGCTGCTTAGTTCCTGGGAAGGTAAATAAAATAACGAAGTTTCAAAGATGTAAGGTGACTTGCTCATGAGCATTTAGTTAAGAAAAGAAGCTGTCTATTCCCTGAGCTCCAGCTCCTCACCGCCACACAACGGCCACTCTGTATAAATGGTAATCACATATAAGGGTATACATAAAATTACTAAGACATTGTGTGAAAGTAAGACAAGAAGACGACTGACAATGAATCATTAGCAACTCCATATTATCACATGTGGAAGAAGAGACTCATCTGAAGGGGACTGAGAAGGGTCAGGGAGTTAAAAAAAAAATAGGACAGTATGGGTGTCAAGGATGTCGAATTTTCTTTTTGAAGAAGAAGATGAAGTGGCAGGGATGGAGTGGCTGGGGATGTTGAGAAATGACTGGAACATCGGCCACAGACACTCTAGGAAAAACCAAAAGGGCATTAGAGAGAGCCATGCCCAGGCTTTTTCTGCTTTCAGATTCCAGCTAAGGCTTACATCCATGAGTCTGAAGATGCTTTCAGAAGTCCTTCTATAAACCCAAAGGCAATGGCCATAACAATAAGGCAGTTGGGGTTACAATAGAATGTAGCATAAAAAAAAGGAAGCGAAGAACGTTAGAGGGGTCTTCTAAGTAACAGATCAAGAACCTATGCTGGATTTGTTAGAAAGTGATCTGAGAGAGTTGCTAAATAATATGGGGGTTTCAAGAGCCTGGAAGTTTCTATGCAAAAATGGTTTGTGTGTAAATGAAAGTTTTTCATCAAAATAGCAACTGAAGAAGACAGAGTGAAAAGCATGTGGGGAAAAGAAGAAAATGAGGGGGTAGAGAAGATGGAAAAAGGAGCCAATCAGACTGAAGCTGAGATTTGAAACGAGCTTATTTGAAACAGATGCTGGAAGCAAATAGCCCCATGATCCTTTCCCTAAGCAATGACATTTATTCCAGACTCTAAAATTACGCAAACACTTTCTTCAAGATCAATGACTTGATAAAGAAGAAAGAAATATTTTCTAACTTCTCAGAAAACAGAGCTAATTTTTTATTTATTTTTTTTATTTTTTGAAGACAGAGTTCAGAGAAACATCTACCCAGGTACTATGACTCTTGTAGAGAGCAAAATCGATTTGATGATGCCACATCCTAACACCCACATAGAAGAGGGACCATGTTATTATCATGTATCACAAAACATCTTTTATTATCTCTAAAGATATGTAAAATATTAAACTATGAAAGTAAAACATTCAAACTCTTTCATTCGGTCACTCAATTAGTATTTATTATTTTTCCTAAATACCAGGAACTATGCTAGGCATTTGGAATACAATTATGAACAAAAAATCTTTTGCCATTCCTGTGGAGCTTACAGACTAGTAGGGAGACCTTAGTGACTTAACAATGGCATAAATATGATTATAGAGTTTAGTAAGCATCACGATGTGCAAATAGAAAATGCTATAGGAGCGCATGCTAAAGGAGACTCTAAAGTAGTCTGGAGGGTCAGCTAAGTCTATAGTGGCAGTAATGCTTTATGAGTGCAAGGGAATGAAAATTTAGAGGTGTCAGGAAAAGAAGGTGTGGTCCAGGTTGAAAATCTGAGTGGGCACCTGGGTGGCTCAGGGGTTGAGCATCTGCCTTTGGCTCAGGTCATGATCCTGGGGTCCTGGGATCGAACCCTGTGTTGGGCTCCCCGCAAGAAGCCTACTTGTTCCTCTGCCTATGTCTCTGCTTCTTTCTGTGTGTCTCTCATGAACAAATAAAAATTAAAAATAAATAAAGAAAATCTGAGACAGAAAGGACTCTGGTGAATTCTAGGAACTGAAAGATGGCTAGAGGGTAAATTATTAAATGAAAAGCAGTCCGTGATAAACTAGTCAGAGGAAGGAAGCCCAGATCACATAGTTAGTAAATAGATATTATGGCCACAAAATCGTAAAAATGAATAAATAAATAAATAAATAAATAAATAAATAAATAAATAAATTTAATTAAATCTCCCTCAAAAGCTAGCTATCCATGAATAGTTTTGAGAAGGAAAGAGACATAATCAGATTTTTTGTATATTTTTATTGGAATTCGATTTATTAACATATAGTATAATACCCAGTGCTCATCCTGTCAAGTGCCCCCCTCAGTGCCCATCACCCATTCACCCCATCACCCCGCCCACCTCCCCTTCCACTACCCCTTGTTCATTTCCCAGAGTTAGGAGTCTCTCACGGTTTGTCTCTCTCTCTAATTTTTCCCACTCATTTTCCCTCCTTTCCTCTATAATCCCTTTCACTATTTCTTATATTCCCCGTATGCATGAAACCATATGATGATTGTCCTTCTCCGATTGACTTACTTCACTCAGCATACTACCCTCCAGTTCCATCCACGTCAAAGCAAATGGTGGGTATTCATTCTTTCTGATGACTGAGTAATATATTCCACTGTATACATAGACCACATCTTCTTTATCCATCATCTGTCGATGGACACCAAGGCTCCTTCCCCAGTTAGGCTATTGTGGACATTGCTGATCTAAACATCAGGGTGCAGGTGTCCTGCGTTTCACTGCATCTGTATCTTTGGGGTAAATCCCCAGCAGTGCTATTGCTGGGTCATAGGGCAGGTCTATTTTTAACTCTTTGAGGAACCTCCACACAGTTTTCCAGAGTGGCTGCACCAGTTCACATTCTCACCAACAGTGCAGGAGGGTTCCCCTTTCTCCACATCCTCTCCAATATTTGTGGTTTCCTGTCTTGTCAATGTTCCCCATTCTCAGTGGTGTGAGGTGGCATCTCATTGTGATTTTGATTTGTATTTCCCTGACGGCAAGTGATGTGGAGCATTTCCTCATGTGCTTGTTCGCCATGTGTATGTCTTCTTTGGCGAAATTTCTGTTCATGTCTTTTGCCCATTTCATGATTGGATTGCAAATGACATATCAGATAAAGAGCTAGTATCCAAGATATATAAAGAACTGGTTAAACTCAACAGCAAAGAAACATAATCAGATTTTTTTTTATTAATGAACCAGTATCTATTGAATGCATAGAAAAGGAAAAGAGTAGAGGTGGTTTCAAGAGTCGATTTTGTTGCTTTAACCAAAATGACAATATTGTAGTGGAGAGAAGTGGATGCTTTAAAGGATGTGTAAGCACATGGATTAGAAATTCCAGGGAAAGAGGGAGGAAATTACAATGGTAGTTTTTCCCCTATTTCTAGCTTGCACAAGTGGATAAATGTTAATAACAGCACTGAGACATGAAATCTTAAAGGACAACCAGCTTTTAGGTGAAAAAAATAATGAATTTTAGGTATATTGAGTTTGAGTGAAAAATGAGATACTTAGAAAGCAATTGACTTCAGTAGCCCACAGGAAGATTGACTGGAGGTACACATTTGGGACTCATTAGTTGTGCAAACTATACATGAAGCCATGAGCACGGATGTGATTTAAATCTGTGAAGAGAATGGAGAGAATATCTACAGAGTGACAAAAAGGAAATAGCTAGGAGGAAGTCTTAAAAACATCATATCTAAAGTCAGAGGACGAAGGAAGACACCTTTCTGAAAGAAACTGAAAGAGGTCACCCAGGGAGATAAGAGAAAGCAGAATTGCAGAATTATGTGTCCATGACAACAAGGAAAGAGGATTTCAAAGAGGAAGAGATGTTTGAGATTTTCAAATGCTACTTAGAGGTCAAGTAAGATACACTGAAAAATGTTCATTGTGTTTAGTGACATGGATCCTGAGGGTTCTTACAGACATTCTTTTCATGGGGTGATAGAGTAGAAGTCAGAATTGGAGTGTATGGTGTGAGGATGAGTACAGAGAAAAAAGAAGGATTGGAAGCAGACAATTTATTTCGAGAAGCTGAGCAGGGAGGGCCAGAGGGAAAAAGATGGACTTCGCTGGGCCTGTCCTAAAGAAGAACTCATCCAATTTGTTTTTAATCTATACAATTAAAAAAATAAAATTTAATAGAGCATTTAAAATTGGATGATTTCACATAAAAATCCAGCTGTCCTTGAAATGTCCACTAATCTGACTACACAGATTTATATTACTGCCTCTCATCTGCCAAAAGAGAAACAGTTTGGAGAATTTAAATAACTTGCCCAATATCCCAGCTAGGAGGGGTTGAGGCTCGGCTGAAACCATGTCTGAGGATTTCAAGTCCTGTGTCCTTTGTATAATTCCACCCCTGATTCCCATGAAGCTTTCAAGATCACAAAGTGTGCATTCCAGGGCAATTCTGGAGTGATCAGAGGCACCCATTTCAGACTTTTCTTTATTTGACCCTGACCTGGAACCAATCTGCACTCTTACATGTGCAGGGTGAAATCAGAGCCCTACTGTCTGGGGTTCTCTGCCCTGGCTTCTGCAATTTCTGGGACTGAAAGAAAGTTCCTGTTTGATATGGTCAAAAGAAAGCCGTGGAGATCCCTGGAGACATTTCTCTAAGGATCAATGACTGCAGATGTGCGTACACACTGTCAGTCATGACTCACTAAATGATGAGAGTCAGAAAGAGTCAAGAATCCAATAAGAAATAAAGTACTTGGCCAGCTTCACGTTTTATACTCACAATGGCTGCCTTCCAAATGTCTGGTCTCTGGGATGGAAAGATCTTTCCTTAATTCTGGTATGGCCCTCAGTTCAGGGGGAGCTACTGTTCCAGAGATCAATAAAACCCAACGTGAAGACTATACTTTCTGCATTTACTAGGGAAACTCTTAGCTACTCTTTTTTTTTTTTTTTTTTTTTTTTTTGTGGGAGGGGTAGCTGTTGTTTTATTCAAAGAACCTACATTTTACTTTAATTCTGTGATTCTTACCTGCTACAGAGAAGACATAATTAATGTAATTGGTTATAAAATTAAATGTTTCCTTTCATAAGCATCAGAACTTATTTGTTTTTTAAGATTTTATTTATTTATTCATGAGAGACACAGAGAGAGAAAGAGAGAGAGAGGCAGAGACACAGGCAAAGGGACAAGCAGGCTCCATGGAGGGAGCCCGATGTGGGACTCGACACCGAGACTCCAGGATCATGCCCTTGGACCAAAGGCAGGCACTAAACTGCTGAGCCATCCAGGGATCCCAGAACTTATTTTTTAAAAACTTTGTTTTTCTATATTGTAAACTCTGGACACAAATGGAAGAATTATTAAATGCCTTTTGTTTTCAGGATTAGTTGGGTGTTTATTTTCCTTCTTCTTTCCCACCATCCCTTCACCTTTCTGCCACAAGCCTGGACAATGCAAGAGAAAAATTACTCAGCCTTCCATTTGCAGACCCTCAGGAAATGTCCTGAAAATGGCAAACATTTATTAAAAAGGCAATCAGTTTGAAATTTTCTGTCATCTTAATGAGAACTTAAATCAATAGTTTAGAATACTAGAAATATATTTAACAATAAATAAATAAATAAATAAATAAATAAATAAATCTACAAGATATAGAGAGAAATACATTATTTTATTTTGAAAGCAAGAGAGGATGTATTTTAGTTTTGTATCCTTCTGAGAAGATAGCGAAGCATTATCACCACAAGAAAATGTATCCTCCAAAATGAAAAACTGTATTTCAGAAATTTAAATTAGCACAAATTCATTGCTGATGAACTAATAAACTATAAGCAATTAAGTGTTTTCATTAGATTTATGTATTAGTATCTCAGGCAGTGAAAGTAAAAATGATTTTATTTCACATGACCCACTATTAAATTTTCTCTGAAATACTTCCACATAAATAATTTAGGCTAATGCAATAAGATGTATTTCTTCCATGAACCTAAAGGAATTGTATTTGAACACACTTAAGAAAATAAATGTGAGGTACCTGGGTAGTGCAGTTGGTTAAGTGCTCAATCCTTGGTTTCAGATCAGGTCATGATCTCAGGTTCCTAGGATCAAGGTCTGCATCAGGCTCCATGCTCAGTTGGGAGTCTGCTTGTCTCCCTCTGCCTCTGCTCCTCCTCCTGCATGTGCTCGCTCTCTCTCTCTCCAAAATAAATAAATCAATCTTTAAAAAATTAAAATAAATCTCATCCTTAAAAATTAGCCATCCCAAATTTTTATCTGACACATCAAAGAGTCAAATAACAGTACATACTTCTTGCTTATTTGTGAACTTCTTGAGCATAATGCAAAAACCATGAAGGTTACTATAATAGCCTGGCTTCCTGGAGACCCACTCTGAGGTGGAGGTCAGAGGTTAGCATGCAGAAAGTTTATCAGTGAGTGTCCTAAGAGTCAACACCTGAGAAAGGCAAGAGAAGGAAGGAAGAGTGGACAGAGG
The DNA here is from genome assembly GCF_048418805.1 of Vulpes vulpes. NCBI lineage: Eukaryota > Metazoa > Chordata > Mammalia > Carnivora > Canidae > Vulpes > Vulpes vulpes. The sequence goes on along the minus strand of NW_027325721.1, from coordinate 45,975 downwards.
GAGGTGATGGTTGCCCTACAGTCTCAACAAAGGCCTCAGTCAGCCTAACACTGAATTCTAAAGCTGAGATGACCCTTCAGAGCTCTCCTGATTGACACAAGGGACCTAGATTTTTAGAGCCCATGTAAATCAATACTGGACATAGACCTCTCGGGGATGAGAATATGACCTTGCACCGTGATGATTCTGTTAGTAATCTTCAACCATCATTCCACAATGAGGCCATAAGAGTCCCATTTTAACAAACTGATCTATAACATTTGGTATTTAAAAAATAGATAAGGAAACCATACATATCAATCATCCAGGCTTTTACGAGACACGAATTATACATGTTCTAGCACTTATACAAGACTCTAAAAAGACCCTGACTTAAATCTCTCGTAGGTCATGTTCAGCTGGTATCTTTAGTGATACAGTCAAACCTCACTTGACAAATTTAGGTGACTGAAGTAACTTACAGAGCTTGCTTGTCAAATCAGAGTCAGAGAAATCAGAGATTTTATCTGGTATCCAATTTTACTAAACGATTATAAGGATGCAACAAGCACAAGGCTCAGTCAAAACAGCCATCTGAGACATCCATGGCAGCTCCCCAGATTCTGGCTCAGAATAAATTAATCCTCTAAGTGAGTTTTATGGGGTACCTCATACAGCTGGAACATTTAAATATGAAACAACTCCAAGGAGTGGTATTGCCTGCATTATCCAGGAATCCATGTCTTTTGGATCCTTGGTTCTATTTTTCCAGGAAATCCTTAGCTAGAGGCATCCTGCTAAAGGCATGTTCAAAGTTAAGGGCTTTTTTTCATAACAAAGAACATTAGCCAAAGGTCAAGTTGACAAGGAGATGAGATTGGGTCACTTACTTTCTTTTCTTTCTGCCAGGAACATTCCCACCATCCATAAAAGGGGGTGAGAGGATCTCTGAGCATCTGCTTTAACTCCTTCTCACAGTCACTTAATGTTAAAATGCACAAATGGGACAAAAAGAGAGTTCATTTACCTCTAGGATATAATTTATAAACCAGAGTGGTACAAGTAAAACAGAGATTCATGGGGTTATGCAAATGTAAATAATGGCATAAATATAAGGGAGAGTACATCACCTTGGGTAAAAATGGTGAGAGGCCATCATCCAAGATGAAATGGGGCACTATGGCAACAAAGAGATGGAAAGAGGGGTTGAGATCTCAAGACAGTAGATGCTCACCACATCCTCAGAAAAGAATTGGAAGGTCAAAGTAGGTCAAGGTTAAGACTAACAGGTTTTTAAATTATACTGTGGGTTGTCTATCCACCGCAGAGCCTACCACTTACTGAGTTTCTGAGAAGAGAAAAAAAATGCTGATGAGTCAAAAAAACAAAAACAAACAAACAAACAAAAAACCTTGAAAAAGTCTCTTGGGCAATTTGGAATGAAAGGTAAAAGGAATAAAAAGAAACAACCTGGAAACCGCATAATTCTGAGGCTATACCTCAAACTTCCTTTAACATGCTTCCAAAATACTACTTCTACTTCCTTTTTCTATCTCTTTCTACTCCTCCATCTACTCCTCACTATGTCTGAAGACCCTATCCACAACCAAGAAATGACCCATAGGCTTTTCAAGAAAATCTTTAAAATAATTATATGAATGTGCATAAAAACATCTGTCAGATCTTAGATCTGTGCACTTTCTCTCACCTATTTCTGAATATTTTTAAAGAGTGTAAGAATCAGTTATGGTCTGCCTTTCATTTTCCCTCTTTTTTTTTTCTTCGATGCAATCACAGACACAGTTCCTAGAAATATTAATAATATTCTCTTAAGGGAATTTTCCAACACAAGGTCAAAGATAGATATTTAAAAGATAAAAAACTGCTTCAGGATAAAATTATACTCCAAGTAAGTTCTGTGAAAATACTTAATGGAAAAGTCAAGTAATTTATTCTCTAAAAGATTTGTTTCCTGCTGTATAATCTATGAAGAAGTTACAAAAAAAGAAAGAAAGAAAGAAGAAAGAAAGAAAGAAAGAAAGAAAGAAAGAAAGGAAGAAAGAGAAAGAAAGAAGAAAGAAAGAAAGAAAAAGGGAAAAAAATGTGAACCAGCAGAAAATTACCAGAGAGGAAAGGTAGCAAATATATTTCAGGAGAAGCAAACTGAACTTAGATCGTTCATACGTCAGATACTTTTCAAACATCAGAAAGCACATGACCTGCTAGGGGGTATCAGCCGAGAAGACCCGCTGATTGGCATTTATTTGGCAAATAACTAAGAACCCAGGGTCGGAGCTTCAGGGGGGCTGACAAAATTGGAAAGCAGATGTGAACTCAGAAAATGGAGCTCACAAAATACTGATGACTGTGGCTCAGGAGCACTATCGCCACAGGCAGCCCGTAACCTAAGCCCATGCCAACCTTGCCACACCCCTCAGCATGACTTCGATTTCGCTTTAAGGATCTCCTTGTATGGAATCCTGCGTTACAGAAGTAGGTGTTAGGGAAGGTTTTGGAGGAGAGAGGGAAGAGGAGGCTTTACTTTGCACACCTACAATAATGTGTGCAAAACCTCTCCAGCAAACATACAATTCCTCTCCAATTTCTCTTTAGCACAACTAGCCGAGGAGCCTTCCCTCCCCTCTCACTCCTCCCTGGTATAAGGCCTAAAATTCAGGCTCAAGATTGTATGTTGCCTTGACAACTATTGAAATCCAGAGCGCATGGACTGGCCTTCCTCTGCTGTGGCAGCCTGGATCCCTGAGCCAAACAGCCCTCCGTGTCAAAGAGACCAGGTGTGGTCTCTGCTCGTCCCTGAATAGCAGGTTGCAGTTCCCTGCCAACCAGCAGAAGAATTCAAATGACCTAATGACACCCTCCCACCAGACCCAAGGGGCACCCATTCTGTAGGTACTCTGAAGCCTGCCTTCCACAGCCCCTGGGCTGTTCTGAATGCAACCCGGAGTAGCCTACATGACGTGCGGTGGCCTCTTCCCTGAGCTGTGAGCCTATGTGACTGATAAACTGCTCTTGTGATTTGTCCAGTAATCCCCATAATCTGGGGGCAGGAATCCCTCCACCACCAATGGGGTAAAGAGGAGGTAAATAAAGCCCTGTGCCTTCACCACATCAGCCTCAAGAATTGGCACTTCCAGTCTCCTTCCTTTCTTTCTTTCTTTCTTTCTTTCTTTCTTTCTTTCTTTCTTTCTTTCTTTCTTTCTTTCTTTCTTTCTTTCTTTCTTTCTTTCTTTCTTTCTTTCTTTCTTCTTTCTTTCAGATTTTATTTATTTATTCATGAGAGACAGAAAGAGAGAGAGGCAGAGACACAGGCCCAGGGAGAAGCAGGCTCCATGCAGGGAGCCTGATGCGAGACTCAATCCCAAGATCCCGGGATCATGACCTGAGCTGAAGGCAGACACTCAAACACTGAGCCACCCAGGTGCTCCTTCTTTGTGGTCTTATCACCTAAATGTGCATACCTCCACACTATAGTTTAGTCTCGGCATCCCCCTCCTCTCATTTTTACATTTTATCCTTTATTTTATTTTTTAAATTCTTAAAAAGATTTTATTTATTTATTTGAGAGAGGGAGAGAGAGAGAGAGAGAGAGATGAGCAGAGTGAGAGGCAAAGGGAGAAGTAGTGCCAGATGCAAGGCTCCATCCCAGGACCCCAGGGTTACCACCCAACCCAAAGGCAGACACTCAACCACTGTGCCACCCAGGTGTCCTTCCAGTCTTTCTTAAGGATGTAAATCTTTAGAAAGAGCTCTGTTCCCTCTAACCTTCAAATGTTCATTGCACCGTGTACCACTTGAAGAACAGGGTAGGCCAGTCGGGAGGCAGACTTCTTGAGCACAAGAGAAAGATCCTCCAGTCACCTGACTCCACCCTGCCTTACACTGCAGTAAAGATGTTAAACGACATTTTGTTGTTATTTTGCTTAAGGACTATAAAACTGAAGTTGGATTTACAATGTGAAATATAACTGCCAAGAGACTAAGCCACTAGTATGCTTTCACTAATGCTTTTTCTTCCTCTGTGCAGATCTAAATGAAAAGTCAAATTATATTTAGGATTCTTCGTGCATTCAGAAAAACGGAGATTATTTGTATGAATCGAATATCCAGTAGAAATAAATATAAACTTCCTAACAGTCTTCGATGTATTTTTTAATGTATTGCCTCACTTAGCCTTCGAAAAAAACAAATGAGCCGTTACACAGAGTTATGATCTCCGTGGCCCAGATGAGAACACTGACGCACAGAGATTGGGTAATTTGCCCAGGGTCACAGGGTGATGAATGATGGAGCAGAATCGGAAACCAAGACAACACTTAGAGGTTATTCTCTGCTTTGCTGTCTCTTCAATCATAGGTGCCAAGAAGCAGGTAAAGCCTGGGAGATCCCATAACACTCATCCTTATTTATTATAAATTCTCTAATTCTGTCTCTCCCAACATATTGTAATTTCTTTGATTCCAATCTCTTTGACTCCCTAATGTCTCACTCAGAATATGTCACGTAGTGTCTACGCATATGCCATAGAACATACAGATGACTAAGTGAACAAATATTTTAAAATGTCCATTCATCTCTACAATCATGCTGCAAACTGTCTGAATTCAGTTTATCAGGCTTGTATATCGGTGTGTTTCCTCAAGACTCTCACTCTATTTTCCTGAGATCTAGGTGTAACCAACGAGATATCAAGATCTCTGGTGTGGGAGGCACGTTAGTGGCTCAATTGGTTAAGCCGCCAACTCTTGACTTCAGCTCAGGTCATGATCTCAGGGTCATGAGATGGAGCCCCAAGACCGGCTCCCTGATTAGCAGAGAGTCTGCTTGAGATTCTTTCTCTCCACCCTTCCCCCCTGCTCATGCTTTCTCTCTCTCAAATAAATTAATGAAAAAAAAAAAAAAAGGGATCTCTGGTGTGGGATTCAGCCAAAATTATCTTTTGTGGGACATGAGTCGACAGCACACCTTTACATGATCTCCTCACTTCTCTACTCCCTTAATATTTTCAAGGATTTTTTCCTAATAAGTAACATGCCTATGAATCCTCATCTCAGGGTATGCTTTGGGAAACCCGCCCTAAAACACCATCTACAGAGTATGTTCTCTTTTTCAACATTGTAAAGTTAACTACTCTTGACCAGCTTTAAACACACTAACTTGGCCAGGCTTGTCTTGCTCTTCTTGTTTCTGGCACTAGAAATATTGCATGTTTATGTCACCTTTTGCACATGCCTAATTTTATCAGTTATGTGTTAGCTTTATAATCCAACTTGGAATTTTGGTGTTATCTTGATCCTGCTCCCATACTGTCTGCAACGGATGCTCATTTTATCCATGTAAAAGTGTAGAAACTCTTAGCATTTTCCAACTGTTATTACACTTTCTAATATTCCCAATAACTTGTATTTAAGCAAGACCATGATTATCCTCTCCATCTTGAAAATGAGAAATATTTGGCTCAAAGCAGAGGCCACTCGGCCACGTCCTTAGAGATAATGGAGCTGAGCCCCAGAATTCAGGTTTTCAGATTCCTAGACCAGTGCTCATTCACATATTTATCAGTCACTTCTTGAAACTATGTTTCGCCTACTGGAAGTCACTAGGATTGTTCTTACATGTTCTTAAAATCTCTTAACTCTGCCACTCTCTATCATCAAGTACCAAGTAAAACAACATGGAACATCAGAGCAGCCTGAGACATTTAATTCTATGCATATGTGTCAAATCATTACATACGCATACTAAATTTCCCAGCTGTCATTTGTATGCGGGATGAAGTCATGGGTAACTTGCCCAACAATGGTTACATCAGTCTGCAACAAAATCCAAAATATCCCATGGCGTGCATGTGAAGGTGTCTGAAAAGGAAAGAATCTTTCTGATCTGAAAACAGAATTTGGATCTTCAAATAAAAGTCTTGTATTGGATTGCACATCCTCTGCATTAAATCAGGTTACTGTGACCTCACACTTCAGAGTTATTTCATTTCTGGATTTTTCTCAGAAATTGCCAATGGCAGAGAAATGAGAAAAAAAATCCATATATTTTGGTAAAAAATTAAAATACAGTTATCTCGGCCCTTATAATATTATTTGATATGTTTATTCCTCTTTCTCATTCATTCTATGGGTGTTTCTTTACAATCTTAAAGTAAGATAATGTATTTGATAAAATAATCATAAACTACCTTATATTAATTAGAAACCAACCCATGAACATGTAGGAATTTATTGAATCTTCTCACTATTTTAAAACATTTTATGTCAATTTTCCACTGAAGATTTTAATTCAATTGCATTATTCTAAAATGTGATATATATATACATCTACATGTACCTATATATTGGTATTCATATATGCATATATGTAGTATTCAGGGGAAGATGGAGGAATTTTTTTAGAGTCATGATGCCTTTTCCTTCTATACAGAAAGTTCTTCTTTGCAAACAAGAAAGGTTGATCAGAATAAGAACACTATTGTCTTTATGGGGGGGGAAAGTCCGCTTGCATTCCACTCCAAAAGAGAAGTTGAAAAAGCTATTTATTTCTTCTTATTCTAATATCAATCTTTTTAATTCTAGCAATCTTTTTAATACATTTAGTTTTCAATGAGACTTTACAAATGACGCCAAATCAATATATTCAATCAAGTCAAAAATCTTTATTGAGTGCCTATCACATGCCATGCACTCTCCTAGCGTCTGAAGTTATATTAGAGAACAAAACAAAACCAGACTCGTGGAACTTTTACTTTGGTGAAAAAGTACAGACTATATAATACCAGATGGTGATAAAAAAAAAAAAAAGATGTCATAAAAAGATTAAATTCAGGTAAGAGGATAGTGTGTGATAGCGGAGATGAGGATAATTTAGGTAGAATGGCCAGAGCAAACCTTGCCTTGTGGAAGCCCAAAGGAATGAGTAAGTCAGTCATGCATACATCTATTCATGACTGGAGTAAAGACTATTCCAGGCAGGAGAGCAAATGAAAAGACTGTAAGGCAGAAATATGCCCAGCATGTTTGAGGAATAGGAAGAAGTCAGTGTGGCAAGAGAAGCTTTAAAAGATGAGTTTTGAGAAGAATAAAGGATGAGGTCATGTAGGAACTAGGAGTTCTCAGTAAGGACATCACTTTTACTCAAGATGAAATAGGAAGTTATTATAAGGTTTAAAGCTGAGGAGTGACACAAGCTGACTCAAGTTTTTTCAAACTTTTCTAACATCTGACTGCTGCGTTGAGACTCTACCTTAGGGGGATAAAAAGAGAAAGCTCATGTGGGAAGCTACTGAAATCATTCTGGGGAGAGAGAATAGTGGTAGGATGCATGAGCTGGGAAATTAGTTGATGCTGAATATACAGTTTGATGGAAAAGCTAACAATGTTCGCTGGTGGACTGAATGGGAGGTATGCAATTAAAAAAGAAATAAAGAGTAACTCACATCATTTTGCCTAAGCAACCAGTAGAATAAAGTTATTTTTTTTCTTTTTTGGGTAAGAAAGACCACAGGAATGGTAGGATAAATGAAGAAATGAACAGTTAGATTAGATACCCAAGGGGGTGAGGACATCTCCTAAGCTATTGGACCAGCGAGTCTGGAGTTGAAAGGAAAATCTGGGCTGGAGATAGGAAAATCTGGGCTGAGTCATCAGTGTATATAGACAGCGTTTAAAGCCATGAAATTGGAGATCACTAAAAGGACAGTGGCGACACAGAGACAACAAGAGGTAACTTTGAACTGCATGGTCTTTATTGATGTGTGTGTTCCCAACCGAAAGTCAACAGTATGACTTTCATGTGGGCTCCAAGACTCTATTCTTGTAGAATTGATACAAAACAAATTAAAACTGGCAGTACCCAGTCATCAAGGTTTCTCACTTTCTTGTGTGAGACTAATGTGCAGGTTGCAAAATACTCTAAGTTCTAGGGATCTCTACTAATAATGATTTGCTCACAAATTACTGATTGATTTTGATGCCAAAGAGTGATAAACGGCGAAAAGAAGAATCATACAGTGCCAAATCACATAACTACCGCCAACAATCTTTCCCTGTTTGATAATTACCCCCAAATATTTTTACATCTTTGCAATTTTCTTCCCCATAACTAATCATTTCCTTTTACTTAAGATGCCTTCTTTGTTTCTAACCATAGTGAACACATACATATACTGACAAACCCTGTGGGTGTGTGTGTGTGTTTAATACATTTCCATTTTAATGTGAAATCCTCCAACATTCTTTTTAGTTTGTTCAAAGCATTGATTTTGTAGAAACAAAACTTTGATGAAACACACAGAACCACAGGAGATTTAACATGCTATGGTGGTACTTTAGGAGAAGTGGCATTTGGTCTAACACAGAGAGAGACAGAGAGAAGGTGGGAGAGAGGAAGAGAGAGATCTTTAATAGAGAGACAGATAATATTAAAGCAATGTTAAACCTATTACATAATACTAAAATTTAACCAATGTACTCAGTTCATTATCTTGTATATTTTAATGTATTACATTATATATAATAAATATATATATATAATAGTTGTATGTGTATATATATATTAAGTTTAGATTGTGATATATTTCAAGTAGGCACTATACACAAAAGCTCTTCTTCCAACAAAACTTTTTTTTTCCTGGCACTGATTTGTCACACCAGCAACATTTCAGCATTCTTAAACACTTGGATAATTAGATGAGAAATAATTTGTTGTTCATATGGTATCCAAATTCTTAGCATCACAATACTAGAAAGAAAACAGAGTATGTTGATAAGAAACAGTGTCAAATCCAATAAACCCTGCTTTATATACTTTGTGCAATGAACATTTATATTCCATTCATCCCCAAGATAGTTGAAATGATCTGCCAACAACAGCTGTTACGAAAAAATGACTGTGTACCACTTGACATCAATATGGCAGATGTGTGTACTCGCTGCAGCTGTCAGGCTACAAAAGAAGGAGCAGCAAAAACCTACCAAACTGTGCCCACAAACAAACAAAAATATTTCACATTATATGCAGATTAGAAAAAAGAAATCCCAAACACAAGGGACAGAAATGAGGTAAGATGGCTGTTTTGCAACATGTGGACTAAACTAATAAATAGTTCATGTGCTCCTCAAGATTGTTTTGGCATCATGAAAAAGAGACATATATCTGCTTCATATGTCTATCCGTTGCTTTTGCGGGATACTAGGTTCCGGGGTTCACAGCACGACAGATCATTTGCTTTTGCAAAGACCATCACCACGGATCCACCATTCACTTGTCCTGAACCTTACACACAAGCACACACCTGTAAGCATACACGCAATAGCACTTTACAGCAAAAGACAGCAAGACACATTTAACCGTATTATTGATAAATCCCCCAGAAAGCTTTCCCTGGAGCACATTGCAGCCAGCAGATCTGACTGTAAATGATAAGTCAACCCCTTAGCAATTACGGTGTCGGTTCTTGCTGTCCATTTAGGATTGCTTGGGTTTACCATTTAGGGTTTTTTTTTTAATCCTTTTATGGGTATCTCTGTTCAAAAGAACAAAATGGAATGCATGCGTGGTTGTTCTAGTGATGGGTTTGGTGATGGATTCCATCAAGGTAAACATTATTCTCTATGGACTCCAAATTCATCTTTCTTGTCTTAATGTGGTTAAGGAAGTGGCCAAAAAATGCAAGGAAAGCAATTGAGACTATTTGGTGACTCCTATTTCACCAGGGAAAGGCAGAAGGCAGTCAGGAAGCACATCATACTTGGGAAGAAGGAACTAAGCGAAAACCCCCGCAAAGCATCTTCCTATAGCAGAAATCAACGCTACACTCTAAGTGACAAAAGCTTTCCAAGCCCAGGACAGTATGATTCCAATAAATGTATACAAATAATAATAAACAAAGATTACTGGTCCGGGAGAAAATACAGAAATTAACATTTTAAGTCTGCACATTAGAGTTGGGAGGTATTTAACGAAAATCCAGTTTTTCCAATAGATTTTAGTCTATACTAATGTAAAAAAGTGAAAAACTTTAGAAGTGTCTCCAGTCATTCCAGACATTTTTCACTGATAAAAAATCAAAAAGGACAACTTCCAAGTTTGTAGAAATTGGCTGGGACTCGGCAACTGGCAATTGGCGGCAGATATTCATTCCCTCCCCCGTACTGAGCCTGGTTTTTGAGCCATAAACCCTTTGAAGTCCATGGGAGTTCTACATGCAGAGGTTGTGTCTGGTGAATCTGGCCTTTGTGTTTTTGCTCCCCACCCCGACACACATTTAATAAATGTTTAGTGCTGAACTAATATATATCCATGTAGCATCTTCTGCTTTTCTTCATAATATATGAAAGTTGTATTTAAATTATATAATCCAGAGAAAATATTAACCTGTATGACTTTCATAAGCAGAAATAATTCAACTAAAATTACAAATACGTACTATGCATTAAGCAAATAGTGCTTAAATATGTACTATAAGTACTACATAGAATGGGAAAGTAAAATTTTAAAATTTTCATTTTAAAATGAGTAAAAAATGTATGTATAAAAACATTTATATATGTGTATATATGTATATATATGAATGATCCAGAAAAGTATTCCAATTAATTTATAAATTAGCTTTCGCTCTCTCTGTCTCACTCCTCCTCCTTCCTTCTCTCTTACCCTCTAACTCAATCTCTCTGCTCCGTGTCTCTGTCTCTCTCTGTCTCTCTCTGTCTCTCTCTCTTTCTGTCACTCTTTCTCCTAGTTAGAAGACTTTAAAAGTTGAATCATTTGGCCTCAAATTTTCCACATTAGTGTCTAGGCTAAAATGGAATTTCTTTTGAAGGCTTAAGCAAAATCCACCTAGTTATTTGTGAGTTATGTGAAAAATAGAAGAAATATGTTTCTCCAGTTATAAAAAAAAATATTAAGATTTTTCTTTTTGCTCATGTAAGTCAATTGGAGCCAGAGGTACAAACTTCAACTTGGAAAGATTTGAATCCTATTAAGGAAAGGAAACATCTGAATTCAGTGAAAATCTTCTAAGTATTTTTATTCTTTATTTATGGAATTTAAAAGAAAGCTGGTTTGAGTAAACCAAGTAAAACATGTCTATCTAAAAAGTCACAGAATCATTTCTTAGGGTAGTCATGGTGCATATCTGCATGCATGAGCTTGTGAACTCTCTCTCTCTCTCTTTCTCTCTCTCACTCTCTGCTTCTCTGTCTCTATCTCTGTCTCTCTCTCTACCTTCTAAAGCTGAGAGAAATTAAGTGAAAAAAAAACATATTGCAAAATTAGAGGTAAAAATATTAAGAACTTCAAGCCAGGAAATGACTAAATGAATTATTCGTGAATAATGGTAGACATAAGTGAGGGTTGTATATATGTGTAAAACATTATTAACAAAACACTAGGATTATGTTGGGATTGCACTTCGAGTTTTTCACTTCTTAATTCATAGGTATCACATGCAATCCTGTGCCCTGCTCTCATTCCAGATTAATCCAGCCCTGCTCCACCCTCTCCCTCAGCCCTGTTTCCATTTCCAGATGCTTTTAGGTGGCCTCTCCGGCCGCTCCAATCCTATGGTTTCAAGAAACCCTGTGTACTACAGTTTATAAGCATCTTCTACTTTATTTCTTTACATGGTTCAAGAAAGACCAGTTTTCCCAGATTTTTTACATGGAAACCCCATCTTCTCTCACTGTCTTCTCTCTGAGACATAAGTGAAAGGGTCAACACTTAGTCTCCATTTCCTCTTTCTAGCTCAAGGCACTGGCTTTGACTCCTCACCATCCTCCTCCATCCTTTGCATTCTTTGGACTGTAGATCACTCCTTTATATTAGTAACATGTTTGCAATGAGACTGAAAGTCTCTTACAGACTTTCCCCATCCCTTCCCCCCTCTATTTCCCTCACATCAGAACTGCATCATCATTTCTATGGATGACCGTCTCCATGTCCTGGTTTTCCAGCTCCCATACTTTAGTAAAATGTTGGCCTCGGCCTTTTGATTCCCATGACACTACCACAGACCAAGCTCTCTTCATTTGCAACCTATAGTATTGCCATGGCCCCCAAACTAACTTCTGGGCTCGGGATTCCTCTGCCTTTCTTCAATTCATTCACCATCTTGATTTCTAGATGCAACTTTAACTATCTACAAGCACTTTAATGCATGGTTTCTCAGGGCATGACTTCCAAATAACCACATAATCAGATTTCACCACTCGAGCTTAGTCTGTAAACTGCGAAGTTTATCTGACTTACTGCTATGGAAGGTAAAAATCAAGGAGCACCTGGGTGGCTCAGTGGTTGAGTGTCTGCCTTTGGCTCAGGTCATGATCCCGGGGTCCTGGGATCAAGTGCCGCAGCAGACTCCCCACAGGGAGCCTGCTTCTCCCTCTGCCTGTGTCTCTGCCTCTGTGTCTCTCATGAGTAAATGGATAAAATCTTTAAAAAAGAAAAAATAAAGGTAAAAATCAGACACTTTTCTCCCCCCACTCTTCTTTATTATTCATGTTATTATTTTTTCTTACTTTTTAACTTCATATACAGTACTTATATACAGGAGCTTTACAGAGTATTTCTTAAACAGTTATTCCAGAAGAAGAGAGATGTGAAATTATTACTTCTGGAGAGTGGAACAGCTTATAAGGCTTTTGCTCTTTATTCTGTACCTCCCAGTCTAGTTACATGTCCTTGAATTGCTTGCGAAATAAAAATAAATAAAACGGATGTTCGATCATGACATTCACTTTCAATGACTGTTGATTTTCTCAAAAAGATTAGCCTTTCTATAACTCATCCTGTTGAAATTCAAGTGTACCTCTCCCGTGTAACCCCCAGACCTCAGGACCTAATCTGTTTTTCTGCTTTACAATGTTATTCCCTACTTGTCTTAACAGTTTGTCCCCAAACTGTGCAACTTGCCCAGAACTATGCCCTCACACTGAGGGCGGGCTTTATTCACCAACAGGCCACACACATCCAGCATGTCATGATGCTGTGCCCCCTATACAATTCTTGATTATTCATCATAGCAAATCTGTCCAGAGGAAGATCAGGTGTGTCGCATCCTCTAGCTAAGGCACAGTGAACAAAAGCCCTCCATACGGCCAGAATTGTTTCTTGCACCCTAGCCTTGTCCCTGCCAACCATACCCTCTTCCAAAGAATTCCCTCCTACCAGCAGCAGCAGCCACATAGGTAAAGCACAGACTTACACAGGGACAAACTCACACAGATAAGGACTTGATGTTCAATTTCTCTGTTCCCTCCAGCTCTTCTTGGCAAGATTGTAAGTAGCTGCAAGACAAGAATTTTTTTTTCTTCATGAAGAAATGATTTAAGCTGAAGGAGTCAAGAAGAATTTTGACAACTAACAATATGATGGACTCAAAAACCTGCAACATACCTCATTTTAGCACCACTCCCTACTTTCGTAAGTAAATGTATACATTTGTTTTTTTTTCCCCCTAATTCAGCAGAGTTCTCATTTGAGGGAATATCTTTTCTTGCATGCTTTATTCTCATGTTTAAATAAAAAGAATGTTTTCTTTCACCGTGTGTGTTTTTCAAAAGTGAACTTTCCATTTCATGTTATGGATAACAGTGGCCAGCCCAAGTTCCACGATTCCCTAGCAAGGGTCTGGTCCCCAAATCAGATGAGATGTACTCATCACTCAGTCTAGGCAGCCATCCGCCAGGTGGAAAGTCCTCAGGCTGCATGAGAGAAACAGCCAGAGAAAGAACCTCACAGCCAAGGAAAGAGAATATAATATTTTGAAATATTTCAAAAATGTCTTATGGAGAAAGGACAGTCTCTAAATTTGGACAGAAGAAAAAAGATGAAGAAAGCCACATTTTCCATTTTAGCAGCCTAAAATATGTGTCCCTAAGGGTGTTCTCCATCAAATAAGAATATCAAATTATTCCAGGAAAGTTTGTCAAATCTGCAACTTCAACACAGAATTTCTTTACAAGCACAATATTCTTTTTTGTAGCTGTCAGTCATTTGATAATCCTGATGCACCTTCTGTTCTCATCAAAGAGTCTGAAATAGCCATGAATCCTGTCTTTGATGATTGTGGTAGAACCAGAAAGGAAAACAAAACATCACCTAGTTCTGCTTTCCTCTGCTTTCTGTACTCCATCCACATCAAATCTTTTATTCCTTTCAGTTCACCCTACCTCTTCTATCTCTGAGCCAATGAACTTGCTGGTCCCTCTTCCTGGAACAAGCAACCATCCTCACTTATCTAAAGCCAACTTACCAAGTACATCTTATGTATTATCCGTTCACTCTGCAAATATTTAGGGCAGGCCGACTAAATACCCAGCACTATTGGAGACACAGGTATTACATCAGTGAGCTCCTGGGCTCCACATTCCAGGAAGGGGACAGAGGCAATAAATAAACAAATAATATGAAGCATCTCAGATGGCAATCAGTGCTACACCGGCAGCAATAAGTCAGGATGAGAAGAAATGGGGTTCTGAAATAGTGGTGGTGGCTCATGGAGTGTGGCCAAAGTATAGCTCTTCAATGACATTTAAGAAAACATCTGAAGAAGATGAAGAATGAATCCGATGTGTATCTGGGGCAAGACTATTCCAGACAGAATGATCAGAAAGATTCTGAGGGGCACCTGTGTGGCTCTGTTGGTTAAGCAGCTGACTTGATTTTGGCTCAGGTCATGATCTCAGGGTTGTGAGAGCAAGTCCCAGGTCAACTCTGTGCTCAGTGGGGAGTCTGCTTAAGACTCTTTCTCTCTCTGTCCTTCTGCCCACCTCTCAAATAAATAAGTAAATCTAAGAAAGAAAAAGAGAAGGAAAGAAAGAAAGAAGAAAGAAAAAGAAAGAAAGAAAGAAAGAAAGAAAGAAAAAGAAAGAAAGAAAGAAAAAGAAAAAGAAAGAAGGAAAGAAAGAAAGAGAAGAAAGAAAGAAAGAAAGAAAGAAGAAAGAAAGAAAGAAAGAAAGAAAGAAAGAAAGAAGAAAGAAAGAGAAGAAAGAAAGAAAGAAGAAAGAAAGAAAGAAAAAGAAGAAGAAGAAGAAGAAGAAGAAAGAAAGAAAGAAAGAAAGAAAGAAAGAAAGAAAGAAAGAAAGAAAGAAAGAAATACACACACGATGTTGGGTATGTTTGAGGAGTAGCACAGACACCAGAATGGCTGGAGCAAGGGGTCAAGGAGATAGGAGTCATCAGAGGATTTTGAGCTAAGCAATGGCATAAACTGAGTCCACATTGGAGTTGTGGAGCTGTGTTGGGAACAGGTAGTGGGTGGAAGGGGACAAACAAGGACAGTCAGGAGACTTGCAATGATCCATGCAAGAGATGATGGACACCTGCAGCAGGTGGTGATAGTGCTGGTAGTGAGACATCGCAAGATTCGGGATATTTTGAAAGTACAGCCTGACAAGATTGACTGAGGAACCGGATGTGAGCCTCATGTTAAATGTGACGTCCTCAAGGAAACCTGATGTCAGGCCAGGTTAGGACGTCCTGCTATGCACTTTTAGGCAACTTGATATCTGTCCTTGTGAACACAGTGCGCCCTCTCAGTGTTTATCTTTATACTGGTTGTTGTTTTTTCCCTGTAATCCCAGCTGCTTTCATGTACTAGATGCCAAATAAATACCCTATGAAATTATTCAGGGAATGAAAAATTATAGCATTTGTACATTCCTTTACCACCACTTTTAATGATTTCTTGAAACTTGGTGACCAAGAAACTCCCATTCGCCCATCAAAACCCAATTCACATATCACCTGAATCCTTCCACTTCTCCTTTCCCAAAACAGAATTAATCACTTCCTCCTCTCTGGTTTTGTATCTTATAAGATCGCACTTATTGCCATGGATCACAATTTACTTTGGCAGTGTGGTGAAAAAAATTTTTCAGTAGATATGCTCTTAGCAAACTAGGCTGTCTAATGGACAAGGATTTCTATTTCTGCAATGTAATAAACTCTCCTAATGTACTCTGGCTTCCAGAGTAAGTGCTATGCACACAAATGCTAGTGTAAGTGACTGTTAAAGACGACAGCAAACAATATATTGAGCATTTATGACGTCACACTCTATGATCATTATCTGCCTAAATGATCACATGTGCTTTTCACAAAACACTATGAATTAAAACAATCATTACTTCATCTTACAAATGGGAAAACTGAGTCTGAGGTGCTTGGCTGATCTCCATAGGCAATAACTATTATAGCCAGACTTCAAGATTGTTACCGAACAACCTCTGTGCTCTGCTGTCTCTACAAGGAAAAGGCTTGAGTTCCATGTCCACCCCAGACACAGTAGATTAAAATTAAGGTAAATCAAGTGTTCAAAAAAAAAAAAAAATCAAGTGTTCAATAGGAATAGGAACTCGGACCCCAAAGCTGAAGCCAAAACTGGCCATGTTGATATATCTCCCAGAAATTTCCAGAAATATGAGAGGCAATCAATTTCCCTTGAGTTATGTAGTGAAAGCACTGACTCTACCAAATTTCAGTTCCAAAAGATACACTATTCCTCAAGAGGCACTCGTGCTACATTTATTTCTTATGCTTACCTCTTTTAGAGCCTCCAGTTTCCCTGAAGGAAGGGCTCCCCCTATCCATTTTGATGATCTGCTACTCAGCAAGGTCTTATTTAGCTTAGTAGGAAAGATTCATTTGAATCTTCCTTCTTTTGTGGGGGGAGTCAACTCAAAGCTAAAGCACCTGAATGACTGGACCACAATCATGCAGGTCATTTTGTTTTTCCGTAATAAAACTTTACTCTTACACAAATCTACACCTTTTAAACAATAAAGAGGAAGGCCCACTGATGCCTAGGAAGAGGGCATGCAGGTCATTTTTATCAGGTCCCTTGATTCCTGGTCTAGTGCCTGATATCAATCACCACGTTGAGAATCATAAAACAGAGTCATGAACAAGAGAATTCAGACACAGGAAAGAAGAAAGTGAGGGAGCATTTGTTTTCTTAAAACTTACAACAAACTCGAGATGCAGGTTCGGTTACATTTCCCATTTAGCAGAGAAGCACCTTCTTACGGATACTGCAACGTATATAGCTCCTGGGTGGACATTATCTTCATTTAGTAATACTTTTTAATATGATTTCTGCTCCATCCGTAAATTCTCCCATTCAAGTCCGGTGGCATTGGGACAGTATGGTCATTTGTATTCCACTGAATGTCTATTTCCTAGAGTGTGACAGAAATAATCTTCAATATAAATGACTCGATAACTCATTATCAGATACTTTGCCAGCACCCTACCTGAGGCTGACACCTTAAAAAAGCAGAACGGAAACATTTTATAGCCAAGAATGAAATCGAGAACCAGTAAAGTATGTACATATTATTAAAAAATAATAATAATAAAGTAAAGCAATAAGCAGATAAACTGCAATGGATTTTCAAACATGATTTTTTTAAAATGCAGAGCTTCGAGGGATGCTTGGGTGGCTCAGTGGTTGAGTGTCTGCCTTCAGCTCCCCACGGGGAGCCTCCTTCTCCCTCTGCCTGTGTCCCTGCCTCACTGTGTGTCTCTCATGAATAAATAAATAAAAATCTTTATAAATAAATAAATAAATAAATAAATAAATAAATAGCTTCAAGTTCTGGCAAATTCTTGTAATAGAATGTATCTTACAATTTATGGACACTTTCTTTCAACATCTACTCCTGCCACAAGCGCAAAGCTCTCTTGATATCTTTCTTATGCCCCTTCCCTTCCCACATGTCCACACATATTTGGTAAAATTCCTTCACATGTGTTTTTTAATTAATAAACTTGCAGTTATATTTTCCTTAACACCAAGTCTTTGCCTGAAACAGGCTAGACATTCCCTACAAATGGTTATAAGTTGAATTAAATTTAAGCATTAAATTAGTTCAATGCACTAACACTTCCATGAGGACTTCTTGTTTTATATGTCTGGTCTGGAGGTACAGCATTGAATAATGAATTTCTTTATGTCCTCAGCTAACCTCTGAGATTGCTTTTTGGCTGCAACCCCGGCTGTTAATCTCAATCATATATTCTTTAGTTGGATATAGCACTTTTGTGTCTTCTGGTAGACTATTTAGGGAACAATCCTGAACATCTATCATCTTAAACTCTGTTTCTATGTTGTCTGGGGCTTCCTAATTATGTAGATCAGCCTGTGCTATACTTGCCACCAATTTATCCCTGAGAGAAAAAAAGCTCTAAAGCACTTCTGAGAAATGACTATGGGCATAGTCACTGGTGTCCTTTTTGGGCTAGTGCCTCATAGGTTCGCCCTGCTACCCCAGAAGAAAGCCAGAGCTATACCATTCAAGAACATGTCTGAACAAGTGACTGAACCATGGCTCTTTTAGGCCAGCTGCACTCTAAATGACTCCTTCCTCATCTCAAAGAGGTGGAAATTCTAGAAGAGGTGGGGGGAAATAGGTGATGGGGATGAAGGAGAGCACTTGTGATGAGCACCGAGTAAGTGTATGTGAGTGTACATAAGCAAGTGAATCTAAGCTTACGGAACTGTTGAATCACTATAATGTACACCTGAAACTAATAGTACACTGTATTTTAACTAACTGGAATTTAAATAAAAACTTTAAAAAAAAGACGTGGTAATTCCAACCAAACTTGATAACTTTATTCGCCAAACACACCGGTAGCTCTTAAACCTTAAGAGCAATCAGAATCACATGGGGAAACCCTATTAAATACAGATTCCTGGCACCAACCACTAGAGGCATCAAATCAAATGGTTCAAAATGATGACAAGAAATCTAAATTTTTAACAAGTACCCCATATTTTATTGAGACAGGTGGTCTTTGGGTTATAATGTGGTGAAAACTACTGGCCTTCCATCTGTGTTGCATGCCATCATGTTTCTATTATCTCAAGTTTATTATTTCTGTGAATTAAGGAGATGAACAGAGACTCCACCAGCAGAGACTCAGTAAAGCTTTTGGTCTCCACTCGCTAGAAAAGAACACTGTGGAGAATTCATTTCTGAGGGTACCTTTCTCTGCTGTGAGCCACATCAGCATATATACTGGCAATAACTTGTTTACTGGTATTTACTTTCTAAATTCTATAGCTATTGTGATTTTATGATATCTAATCATGCCCATAATTAAGTCATATCCCAGCAGGTAAATTTTTTCAAGAGCACTAATTTGCATAGTAAAGTCCAACGTAATCACAATATAGGATAAGCCACAAATACAGAAGAGAAATAATATTTGGTAGGAAAAAAATATGACTAAAATCATAAGACATTGAGGAAAAATGATATAACAATTTGGCTTTTCCCTTAGATGTTAACCTGATCTCAGTCTTACTCTGTTTCACTAAAAGTAAGTGGCTTCTCAAAAGCTTATTTTCTGCTTTCATATTATATCCAAGTTACTAGGTCAAGAGATACACAGTGAGTTAGAGAGGAAGGGCCCCAATACTGAGACACACACAACGGCAAATCTTCCAAGAACCTCCAGAATTTACCGAGTCTGCAGGATAGCTTTTGTGATCTTTTTGTGTGAAATCCAGTACTGTGTCAGCCTCCTAGGGTCTCAAGTGCGCCTTTCTTAAAAGACCTCAAGATTTATTCACCCTAGCTTTGAATGAGTGAAAATGTGTTTTGTTGAAACTTCCCAAGAAATAACTGCATTTACTATGGAATCTTGTATTGTTTATGGGCCTGATGAAAGCATTTGGCATTTAATGATTCCCAGACTATTTCAACTTAAAAAAAAAAAAAAAAGGAGAAAGAGAAAGAAAAAGAAAGAAAGAAAGAAAGAAAGAAAGAAAGAAAGAAAGAGAAAAGAAGAAAGAAAGGAAGAAAGAAAGAAAAGGAGAAAAGGAAGAAAAAGAAAACAGAAGAAAAGAAAAGGATGGTGGAAGCCAAATGTTTTCAATGCTAAAAGCAAAATATGTGGTTTCTGAACACCTTACAAATGAATTAATGCAATGATTTGCCTCAGATGTTGTGAAAAATTTTAATGACGGTTGACTTGTTCAAATGAGGAAAATGAAACATGAGAAGAAGTGACTGAGAACAAGCTATCCAGGTGGCCCTCTGAAATTCAAGTCTGTTGCTATTAGCTCTGGTTTAATTATCTTCCACTCCCTCACAGTTTTCCCACAAATGCTAATACTCCCTTTGAAATCTCAGCCCCTGCTTCAATCTGCCCATTTATCGACACCCTAAGAAGTGATGTACTGTGCTTATTGTCCAGCCAATTAGAGGCACCACACGTAGTGTAGAGTAACAAAAACTAGATATTGAATGGCTACACATACTTTTTGGAATTTCTTATAATTAAAGAAAAAAAATTACCTTTCTGGTTTTCACCAGCTTATATACGGGGAAAGAAACCAATGTGAGTTTGGCTTCAGAATATTGATAAGATAAAGGTAACAACTTACATGAGAGAAACACCTAAATCTCATTACTGAAATTAAGTTATCTCAGAACTGTGGAGACACAAGACCTTCCACCGAAGGACTTTCTCATCTAAATATGTCTTCAGATGTAAGAAATCTGTCAGTATTGATTGCAATACCAAAGGTTTCGTTTTATTGAGTGGGAAAGCCAACAGAATTTATGCACTTGCTTTGCCAAAATTGCTTAAGTTTCGAGGAAGTTAAAACAACAAAAAAAATTCTGGAGCACAGCGTCACAGTGGACATTCTTTTCATTCCTGATTTTACTATTTTCAAGTCAGAGAAATATTGAACTCTAAATGCACAAGCTATGAAGGCTCATTTATGGCTTGAAAGTATCTAAAATGCAGTGATAGCAAAACATAAAATTTCCCTGGAGCTCTTTCTAGCAACATGTTGGTTATAGCAAAGTTAGATTTTCACACCTCTCACCCCTCGTTGCTGCATGTCTTCTCTTCCTCCTGGCACCCCAAATCCAAGGAGTGTCTCCATATCCTAGCCTAATGTCTTCAGGGTTCCCAATGCAATGGCCTCTCCAGAAACGCCCTCCCTGACAATAATGTATGCTCCAATTAACCTCTCCCTCCAACTCTTCCAGTCTTTCCAATCATGGAAACTCTTTGGATCTGAGCCAGCATTTAGCTAACTTTTGGGGATTAAATACCTATAGTAGTAAGAACTCTTTTCTTTTCAAATAGTGAATTCCCTGATCAACTAGTTTAAGCAAAAAGATAATTTATTGGCTGCTTTCACTTAGAAAACTAAGTGGTTATAAACTAGTCTTTAGACACAACTGGATGTAGGATTTCAAATGACGTCATTAGGAATCTCACACCTATTTTTCATATGTATCATTTATTTTTAGGTGGGTTTTGTCCATGAAGAGCAAAAATGGATCCGGAAAGCTATAACTGTATATACTTCATACCTACAATCACAGGAAGATAAGGACCCTTTTTCTTAAAGCATGCATATCTTTCCCCTCAAAGGGGGCCTTGATTGAGTCGGCTTGGATTATCTCACCAGACTAAACAGTCCCCAGGTTCAGTAGAATGGGCCTATGATGAATCGGTAAAGACCAAGTCCCCACTCTGTGGCATGGAAGAGGTGTCCCGATTGATAGCCCACCCTCCGAGTGAGCGAGGTTCACAAAAGGAAAAGAAAGGCCATTCTTTTTCATGCCACTGAGGATTGAATTCATCGCTAGAGGTGTTTTTATTCTTAAAAGATTCTTAATACTAAAACTATTTTCTAATTGGTGGGATTGCTGGTAGGGTGATCAGGATGTTGGAAGCATTATTTTACTAAAGAAGCCTTCCAGGGTCCCCTTGAGGATGTCCTATCTTAATTTGCTTTTTATTTCGCGATCAGGATGACCTAATTCCCCAGGTGTACTGGTCCTTGAAAATATATGGGCATTTATCCCTTTCTAAAAGACATTTGAGGAGTGAATCAGGGGTCAAGGTACAAAGATACACACGTACTTCTAATCTACTCTGTAATCCACACAAACAAATTTACTGAGGACTTTGTCTCCAGTTCCATTCTGAAGCATTGTTATAAACAAAATCATCCTCAGTAAATGGAGAATCATATTATTGTTGAAGCAATCAAGTAAAAAGGAAAGGAACTGTGGAGGATAGATTTTTCTTCTCAAAATATAATTCTTCAACTTCAACCTTGATACCTCTGATGAAAGATCATCTTTACTTACTTTGTTATAAATTAGACAGAATCTTGGAATTACCTCTTAACAAAACTATCCTCGAGGCCTCTTTGAACCTGATATAATTTAGATTGTATTTATTTATTTGGATACCTATCCCGTCATTAAAGATAATGAATTCTTGACAAAGAATCATAGCTCGCAGGCATAGATCATTAGGTAAAATCCTGTCCAATTTTTTTTTTCCTAAAAGACTATGAAATCTGGCATGGAACACCTATGGAGGTGCTATGTTTACAGCTTACAGCTGCAGCATTACAGAGAAAGGCTGGAAATGATGCGCTGCCATTACACGATAAAAAGTAGTAAGAATTTATTGTAAGATAATAGAGTTAAAACATTTCAATAAATAGATTATGATATTTATAACTTGAATTAATATGGAATGCTAAAACTCAGTACTCTGCAGATTCTATGAAATCACAAATTGTCCATTAGTTATTTCAAAAACTAATCTTTTTAAAATGCCCGGGTAGTGTTGAAATATGCCCAATTCATCTAGAGACTCTCATTCATTTCTCACTCTCTCTTTTTTTTTTTTTTGTCTCTCAATCTCCATGTATGTGTACACACACATACACAGATGGATTTCCATTGTATTTAATGGAAATTGTCTTCATCACAAAGGGACTTGAGACAATCCCTTGCACAACTGAATGAGACCTGGGCCTTGATGTCGCATGGGTCTAAAACTCAGTGTGAAGCTTCCCAAAGTATTGTTGCTCTTTAATAATCCATTCTCCACATAGTTGTCAAAGAGCCCAGGTAAAAGAATGCTGTGGCAGTGCTTGGCCTTGGATTGTCCATAAAATATTTGACCATATGCATAACATAGATGAAAGCAAGAAGCCCTGGCAGCTATTGTAAAGCAAGTTGAAATGAGGCAGATCATAACTTTTAAAGAGTCACTGCTAGATAGCCTCAAACAATGAGGCATAAAAGTGGGTGGTTGGAAACCACAGCAACTGCCAGATCTTCACATAGCTTTAAAAGAACTAGTTTGGGGGGGTGGGAGGTGGGGGGCTGAGCAGACTTCAGGCTGTCTGGAAATCCTAAAAAGAAAAAAAGTAAAACTTCAGGTGATAGGGGAAAATACTAAGTAAAGAGCATATTATATGTGCTCTCATTTCATTATTGGGCAGTGGTGTTATGTTTTTATCTCTATGTATAAGATCTTAATTACCAGTCATAGTTCCTCCAAAACTAAAATGTGACAACAAATAGTCAAAGGCAAGTACGTATACATGCATGTATATGCACAGAAAATGCATGATAATATCTAATGTAATGAAAAATATTGAGGAACTGGTTATTCTACTCGAGTGAATAGACAATAAAATTGAGTCTCTTCAAGTATCAATAATTTTTTAAATAAGTTTTCCTTTTTATAACCAAAATATTATGTACATCACATAACCAAATTTGAAACAATTTTTAATGTAATTTAATATATTCTTAATGGCAGATTGATTTTAAAATCCTTATTGAAGTCTAAAAATATTTTTCAATGTACTTTTGTGTTCCCACTGTTATTCATAATTATCTTGCCATAGTGTCAAAACTTTCACGTGTCTGTTTCTGGCAACAGTCCCCACTTGCTTCTACTTAGCCCTTCTACCTGTATGGGATGATAAACAAGCTCATCAAGCTGTTTTAAAGTGTCATTTGAGAAGAGTTTCAAATAAAAAACAAATACAGGCTGGTCACCCTGAAGGCAGCTTCTCCCAACTTCCCAAAACACTGCCTATGAAGACTTAGAAAAATGCAAAACCCCAAATGAAAATTAGGACAGTCAATCCACAATCCAGAATAGTTTCTATACAACATGAACCAGATGGATTAAACTTCAAGGAAGGTGGGAAGAACATTTAGCTACCTTGTAACTCTGCCCTCTGAATCAGGCTACACAAGATACATATCGACAAGGAAACAGCACTTGCCCCACTACTAAATAGATGTCACATTTTGATTACTCTAGAGTGCCATCCTCACTCAGCCTCAATCCAACCCTTTTACCACAATAACCTAACCCATGCGTACACACACACACACAAACACACACACACACACACACACACACGCTACTTTCTTCATCCTTTTAGAAATTAAAGCTTAAAGGAATGAGAGGCATGTAGGGATGAGAGTGCTTGATCCCATTTTGGAAAATGGAACCCCTGAGTAAAATATTGTAGAGGGCAGGAAAAGCATTAATAAATCCAAAAACATAGTGATTATAATATATTCCATTGATTTTTTAAAATTTTTTATTTATGATAGTCACACACAGAGAGAGGCGCAGAGACACAAGCAGAGGGAGAAGCAGGCTCCATGCACCGGGAGCCCGACGCCCTGGGCCAAAGGCAGGCGCCAAACCGCTGAGCCACCCAGGGATCCCTCCATTGCTTTTCAATGTAATGGTTATAGCCAGATAAGATATTAAGAGTCTGAAGAGAGGGCTGGGGACTGTGCACAATAACGCAATGATGGTGTTGGAATAAATGCCTAGGACATACGTGAAGAACAGGAGCAGTCAATACAGCCTGTCTGTGGAAAACACTAGTTCTGGAGAGATCTCCACTCATTCAGGTAACAGTGAGAAAAAGAAAACCATATGGGTCTTGGAAAATATTGCAAGAACAAGAAAAAAAGTACCTCTTTCTAAAGAGTAACTAGCTGAGCAACCAGGGAAACAGAAAATAAGGCATTCTCAAAAAACACAAAAACATGAAGATGAGGCCCATGGAAAACAGGGGCAAAAAAACCTCAAAATGCTGTTTTTAAAAATATGACATTTTAGGGTGCATGGGTGGCTCAGTGGTAGAGTGTCTGTCTTTGGCTCAGGTTGTGATCATGGGATCTCGGGATCAATTCCCACATGGGCCTCCTCGCAGTGAGCCTGCTTCTCCCTCTGCCTGTGTCTCTGCCTCTTTCTCTCTCTCTCTGTCTCTCATAAATAAATACATAAAATATTTTTTAAAAAATTTTAAAAATCTGACATTTTAAAAGATCTGCAATCTATTAAAGAAAGTAAAATAAGATTATAAAGGTAGTAATAAAGTACATATTGAAGGTAACAAAAAAACAAAATTGACAAAAAATATAAATAAAACCCTAACATGTAGAGCAAGCTAGATACACTTCTCAATAAGCCAAAGGAAAAATAACACAAGGAAAGTAAGCAATAAGTAAAAATTCATAATTATGAAAGACAGAAAAATGACAATGCAACCAGAAATTAATAAAGTTACTGTGAATGAATGCACAATGTCTAAAGCAGAAGCAATAATGAAAGATTTAATGAAATACAATTTCCTATGCTAAATAAATGACCGACATAAAGATCAGAAAGTCTCAGTAACCTTTGAACCCAGAAAAAATCCTATAGACTCATGTTGTGGTATATCCAGAAAAAATGGAGTTTGGATGGTAAAGAAAAAATAACAAAAGCATCTGAATATTTCTTAATTTCATAAAAATCAGTTTAGTCCTTCTTTAAAAAGATGAGTGGCAGAAAAATAACAGATCAATTTCTAGAGCTTTAAGACAATAAAAAAATTATCCCCAAATGGCATTCTTCACTAAAGTTGTCTTTTATAAGTGCAAGCCGCAAGAAAGCAGATATTTACAATATAGATATCACAAGATATTTACAAGTAAGCAAGAACTCAGAAGACATAACGCTAACATGCATGTAGCTTGAAAAAAAACAGTATTTTAACAGCTGCAGATTAACCAAACATAACTTTAAAATAGGTCATAAAAATGCTGATAGTGAATATTAAATATGGTTTACTGGCATATGTGTAAATTTGAAATATTTAAACTTTTTTTAAAAACACCTTATGTAAAATAAATATTTTAATAATAATCCAGGTGGAAATCTCTAGATTAGTGATCATAATTTTAAGTGACCACAGGGCTTGGGGACCAAGGCCGATAAACAGAGGTCCAACCTTCGCGAATAGGTGTGGTGTGGACCACGCTATCCCAAAACAGCAGAAGCTCCTCTTCATTATCAGGCAATATGAGCCAGATCAACAAATTTCAAGAGAAGCCAGAAATCTATACATAACGTTGCAATTTCTTTTAATACACCCGGAATCCAACTATCAAAAAAAGCACTGAAGAGTGCCAAACGAAACATGTGTTTGAGATTTGAGCCATCGCTAACCAAGTTTTAACCTAGACACTGAAAAAAAAAAATTGGAAAGTTTTAGAAATACAAAGATAAATAAAAGACCAGGGATCATATGTGGGAAGTTTGGGGGATAGAAATGTCTTGCCTTTCTGGGGATAAAAGAAGTTTAAAAGAAAGATTGGATTGGAAAATTAGAAATACATAGGGTATCAGTGTTTAGGAAAAAGTATACTAGCAATATTTTATACTTGATCAAAGAAGATAAAGCAAACAAAGCATTGCAGCATAGTGATGTCCTGCTGTGCAAATGACTGTGCATTGCAAAACCAAAGGACCCTTAAGTGTCAAAAATAAAATGGTGCTCAATGATTTACTATACAAATACTAAAAAGGAAACAGAGGGAACAAACTTATTATGAGACCTACTGAAACTGCAGGTAAAATGCAGTAAATAAATCAAAGTAGGTTACTCTCTTTTGAAATATGATTTAATGAACCGTAAATACAGAAAAATGTACTGTTACAAAATAGAAAGTAAATTTAAAAAAAAAAGAATAAATTAGGGGCACCTGGGTGGCTCAGTGGTTGAGGGTCTGCCTTCAGCTCATGTCCTGATCCCGGGGTCCTGGGATCAAGTCCCACATCGGCTCCCTGCAGAGAGCCTGCTTCTCCCTCTGCCTGTGACTCTGCCTCTCTCTCTCTCTCTTTGTCTCTCATGAATAAATAAATAAAATCTTTTTTTTAAAAGGATAAATTAATAAAGGTACAAATTTTGTAAGTAATTTTAGCTTACTTTTATTTATTTTTCATTTTTATTTTTTAGTAATCTTAACTTATTTTTAAAACATCATATATTTAAATAAATATAATAATAATATAAATACAAGTGTCTGACACATGTTTAAACATATGCAATGTAACCAAAGTTGTAACCAGGGGCAAACGTATACCCTTAAATGCTTCTTAATATTAACAGAAGAATAAGAATAAATGAAATAAACATTCAAAGAAGGGGGAAAAAACTAAAGTAGACAAAATGATGAAGACAGAAGAGGGAAGAAATATGGCAAGGATGTTAAACTAGATTTTTAGAGCTGATTATAAAAAACAGACTTAAAACCTAGGGCCAATCAAATCATAAGACATGATGAGTAGTATATTCCAAATTTAAAATGAGATAATTAACAATGAGCTCATTATATTTAAAAGATGAAAATATGTGCATTTCTATGCTAATTAACTTGAAATTCTTAATGAAATGGATGCTTCTCTAAGAAAACCTAGATTATCTAATGGTTGAGTTTCCCAGAAGTTGAGCCTCAGAATAAACAATGATAAGTAAAAATTTTGCAGACAGAACACAAGAGTCCACACACCCGCACTCCAGCTCTGCCACTGTCTGCTGGGTGACCTTAGACAAATCAACTCACTTCCTTGACCATCCCTTCTCTATCACTAAGAACTTTGAAACGGGTGATCATTGGAGTCTCAAATGTCTCAGCATCAAAATTCCTTTATTTTCCTACACAATAGTTACACACAGGCATGCGTGAGGAGAAGGATAGTAAAACATAAGAGAAAGTAAAACCACAAAGAATAATCATATTTTAGATCTACTCTCCTTGCTTCTTCCCTCATTTGTGTATCTGCCCATATCCATTTATATTAATTCAAATGGCATAGCTAAGGAAATAGTAGCCAAAAAAAGTTTATTCGATATTCTATTCATTCATTGGCTTGCCCTGAAATTCTTTCTTTTCTTCCCGTGTCTTAGGAATATGTATTTTTTTTCTTCCAAGTATCAAGAAGTCATATGTGGTCTTTTGTCCTTGAACTCCTGGGGGTGGCTTCCAACACCTAAGTCTCCCTCCAAATCACACTTCAGTTTTGCGGCCTCTTTTTATATCGTGTCATGGAAAATAGCCAAAGTGAGCATCTGCGTTCCTATTCTTCCAAAACCTCCACATCTCACCCTTTCTGTGTGATTTCTCTTTGGAGTTTCATATCATTTGGCATCTCTCTTTTTTAGTGAGGGTGACACTCTAAATCTTTTGTGATAGCTCCAGGATTCAGATATATTGACTCCACTCCCGCTGCCAATGCATCAAGTTGATCAGATTTTGAAATTCCATCTGGTTATGATTTGAGTGTAATAGGCCCTATAAGTAAATCTGTTCATCGGATTTATTTCAAAATTATCTTCCTAACTAATTGCAGGTTATTAGAATAGCCATGAAGTGAACCAGAACAAATAGATTTCCTTGTCTCTGGAGCCTGAGGAGGATGGGGAAGGAAGAGAGGGAACAGAGGAGGGTTAACTCAAATATATCAAAAGCTTACATGGAACTACTCCACAGTTCTCACTCATCATTTCCCCCCGTTTCTGATGGTTAATCGTATTACCAATCCTGAGCTGCTAGGGCTCTCCTTTGTATCTTTTGAGATTAAATTTTCCTTTATCTTTTACATTTGTTTGTATTCTCAGAGAAGCAATTATATGACAACATTGTGCTGTTAGATGTGCATGCAGTTATCTATGTGTGTGAAGGCCTAAGGTACTTACCATGGGTAATATTTACTAGACACTTACGATATACTATTTTCTCTGATAGGTAATTTCATGCACTCTGCTTGAAGCTCAGAGAAGAGAGGGTCCAACACTACACCCATGAGCCAGGAAGGGCATCCACCAACACAAGGTGGGCTCTCAATAAATAATATTGCGTGAATAAATGAAGGCATCATTCATTTACTCTTTACAACACAAAACGGTAAGTGCTGTAATCCTCCTTCTTACACATAAAGAAACTAAGGCTTGGTGAGGAGGGTTACTTGCTCACAGTCACATTGCTCGTAAGTAGCTGAATTAAAATGTAAACCCAGTTTGGACTGAGTCCCGAGCCTTTGCCATGTTACTACCCTAAATCGATCACAGGTATACTAAAAGTCTGCATTTGCTTCTGTTAAGGTGGGGTAGATTGTACTTGAGAAGTATCTCATTGTATATTCAGAGCATGTCCCAAAATTTCTGGAACAATCTTAGATGTGTTTGAGCCAGAGAGCTTTTTGGGTCTAAGAAATCCTAGAAGAGAGTCACAAAGGCTTTGCATAGTTTAGACAATGGCTTCTGATCGTTATTTAACATTCATGAGTAGTGACAAATTCCCTGGACATTCTAAGGAATGTAGGCCATCCCCTATGCCCTAGCTAGAAAACTTTTATCTTTTTGACTAAGAAAACAAAACAAAACAAAAAAGCCAATCTAAACACAGATGAGGTTGATATTGTTATGGAAAATCTTTACCTATTAATAATTATAAGCAAAAATTCAAATGGATTGAAAAATAGTTTTAAATGATTTAAAAATCAATCAGAGGCTTGTATGTTTCAGAGCACACACACATGCGTAGAAAGGACAGAAAGGAAAAACCAGAAGCGAAAGGTAAAATATGACTCAGCTGATAGTATTACGTCCTGGGAGATCACACTACAGCAAATAAAGTCTTTGTAAATATTCTTCCCTCTTAAAAGTTACTAGATGCTATGTAATAAAATAATTAAAATGTATTCTAATGCTAAGTATTGCCTTTCTTCAAGGTAGATATTATGCATTTTTTCCATAGGCAGAAGCCAATTATGTCCTAATTACTCTCCATGTTATTAAGGATTTTTAAAAATCCCCCTTGGGAAATGAACAAGGGGTGGTGGAAAGTGAGGTGGGCGGGCAGTGGGGGTGACTGGGTGACGGGCACTGAGGGGGACACTTGATGGGATGAGCACTGGGTGTTATGCTATATGTTGGCAAATTGAACTCCATTTAAAAAAATATGTAAATAAAAAAAGAAAAAGAAAAAGAAAAAAAATCCCCTTTGGTCTGATATAAGAGTTATTGGTCATTCATCGTGACTTCATAGTATATCCGAGAATAGTTCTGTGAAGAAGAGTTGTTATGTTGTTATTGACATTACAAATGTATGGATATCTTTTCTTCTAGAAAGATCAGAACAACAACAAAAAAAAAAGATCAGAATATGCTACGTTCACATATGATTTCACAGTTTATGGTACTGAATCATCCCAATAGTTTTGCCATCACGCATTAGTCAGTTTTTTTTTAGTATGACAGTGGAATAGACATTTTGTCTTCCATTAAGTAAATTGGATTGCTGCAATAAAAATCTAAGTACACATTAGAAATGAAAGTAAAGATCTCTAAGTTACAATCAAGGTCTAAAACCAGGCAATTCACAATCCTACTTGGATTTGCTGTTTTATAATTAATTTCACTGCTTCAGTTTCTTGGTTTATAACCTTGATAATGACCAAATTAATGAGTTATTAACAAATTTGCTCCTCACTTGTCCAGGTAAAGATTGATAAAGTCTAGGAGTAACTGCATTTGATGGACAAATCAAAATTGAAATTAAGAATTATTTTCTCTAATTTTGCTTGCCCTAAAAGCTATGCTACCCATAACATAAACTGACCAAAGATTAGCACTCAGCGCTTCCCTAGATCACATATAAATCTGAGCCTTTCATTTTTGGCTCTCTTTACTAACCATTCAACATAACTGTGAAAGTTAAAAAAAAAAAAAAAAAGAATCATTCTTAGCCTATTACTGGAGAGAATTTGATGTCAGTCCACACAAGCAGAACTCTGAGAAAAGGACTCTGGAGTGACTCTAGTACCAGTCACCAGCCTGTATTTCTCTTGATCTTGGTCTTTGAAAGAGTAGATCCTGGCCAAGCCAAGACAATTGATGACAACCTCCCAGCTCTGTGGGTGTTCCCCAAGTAGAATTTCCAACATTCCATACTCAGACCTAGCAAACAAAAGCCAAAAGTATAAATCTATTGTCATGGAATGCCCATTTTCCACTGAGAAATTTGTTAAATTGCTAAAATTGCTCATTAGAATTTGGAAGTCCTCTAAGACCAGTTAGAATTGTCATTTATCTGTTTAAATTCAAGCACCGGAGAGAATGAAATATTACCTAAAGGAGGGTACTTCATGGTGAAAAAGAGAAACTCTGGCATTAGACAAACTTCTGATTCTGATTCTGCTTCTCACTGGCCATTCAATCCTCACTTCAACTCATTGAACCTCAGTCTTCTCATCTCTAAAAGGAGGGCAATCGCGGTCTCTCAATGTCTACATGAGGTTATCTGTGAGAGTTAAATGAGAGAATAGACCTAGAGCAAGGACTCAGTATAGTACCTGGCACATAGGAATGACTCAATAAATACTATTTATCTCTCTCAACACAAATATAAAAATCACTTTGATTTCAACAGTATTAATTGAGCATCGCTATGTACTAAACATCAATCTAAGCACGAGCTACATCAGTGAACACAAGAAAGATCACTACCCCATCGAGTAGGGGGAGATGGGAAATAAACAATGAACATTATAAATTAACTACTATAGAGTTTTAGAAGGGGGATAAACAATGAAGAAGAAAAAAAAAGTAAAAAGAGCAAGGATGACTCAGAGTTGAGTGCTAAGAGCGATAATAGGGTGGTTGTGGTGAACCTGTAAGGTAAGATTTGGTTTACTGAGTTCCTCAGAGTTTAATAATTGTTAAAATTTTATTATTTTTTCCTTTGTAAACAGCACGCAATAAAATAAAAATTCCTTTGTCAGTGTTATTTGGCAGTATGCATTTTTCAAAATCAGAAGTTTCACCCTATGTCATCATCCTTCCTCCTTAAAAATTGCTAGGTTGACAATTGCAGAATCAATTGTTGACAACAGATTATATAATCATCTCTAAAGTTCTGTATAAATCAGCGCTGTCACAGAAAGCCCCTCTCTGTGATTTCATCATAACCTCTCACACGGACTGCTCCCATCCAAATCTAAAGCTGTTTTCTATCAGCGCTGTGAGAGCTCTGAAATATTCACCTGGCAAACAAAACCCTCCTGCTTTCAAAAAAAAAAAAAAAATGTGCCCTCACTGTGTTCCAAAAAGTCTATGGAAATCTACATGTTAAACCAATAAAAACCAGGCGGTAGCATATGGAACATTTTTCCAATTATTTCCTCCCTAAGAAAACTACTTTCTGCAGGTTGAATCTCAGGTGTTTTGGATATTGCAGATTCAATAGCTCTTTAAACTTTTAATTGGTTCATGGGCCAGTTCTGGAATAAATAACAAACCTGAGGAAGACTTACTGACAGTTTTTAAAATAAGTTTTCTGTGGGGAGAAAGAGGATTCCTTAGGTAATAGGACTTACTCCTTTGGATTCTGAAATCAAAAAAATCACAAAGGGTCTAAGAGGATGGTATTTTGAAAATGGATATCTGTTCCAGCTGAGTGTGGAGAAATGCTGGTAAAAATATCTTTTTAGAAAAATAAAATGCATGTATCTACTGTATTTTTCTTCTTCTTCTTTTTATTTTGTTTAATCATTCACTTCTTACTATACCTTCTACTGAAAGGGTTCATGATTCTGAGAAATAAAACGCAGACAAGTTTCCACTAGAAACATTAGCTTCTCTTATCAAAGCAAATATTTTGGAAGTCCAATCCTAACATTTACTTTCAAAGAATACCTTCTAGAAATTACTTCACTTTTTAACTGTTTTTAATTAAATGTCTCATTCATAATTTTTATTTTGTTTATTTATAATATGAATACAAATATTTTCTGTGGAATTACAGAAGAGTAAATGAAAATATGGCTACCTCAACACTCAATGATTTTCCAATGAAGTGCTTCCCTCCGAATATGATGTTTGATCCAGAAATAATAAAGGTTTTATTTGCATAAGCTCTGACACTTGGAATTTTCACAACTTGTATTTACTAAGAATGACTATTCTGGAAAAATGGTTCTTCAAAATTTATATCAGCAACTTTTCCAATTACTCTAATCCATTTCCTGCTTGCATTCTCCTCTTGCCCTCAACCAAACACAAAGCACTACTTAGAAGCAATATAAACACATATGTGTACACGCACACATACGCACACACATGCACACAAGCCGCTTGGTTTCCTGACTGACAACCTTTGGAAAATGATGTGTTTTTGGCCTGAAAATATGCATTAGCAATAAGGTTGGTTACATGTTAGCCAAAAGGGGGGAAAAAAGCGCAAATGTAATGGTAGGAGGTTTTGCTAATGGATCTGAGTGCCACCAAAGAGTTCTTGAAGTTTCCATAGCTTTGGTTTCTGTAATCTTTTTGGAATTTGCTCAGATTCTCTAGAGACCTACAAATACCAATTTAAGAATCATTGTTCCTAAACATTCCATGTAGTCAATAGGGTCAGAAACGTCAGCTTAAGTTTCTAGAAACTAAGTTCCCAATCCAAATTCCACTAATCTCAAAAGAGATCATTGGTTAAATTTTAGCCCTGGGGCTTATGAATAGATTATATTTCTTTTTGAAAATGTACACTTCTGCAGTAATCTATAGTCTGCCATCATGAATGACTCTTTTCAAAACGATGCATTATTTAGAAAAGTCAGATGGATGGCTAGAAGTTTCATCGGAAAGCAGCTGATCACGCGCAACAATTTCTGTTAATCTGACACACATATAAATGCAAGTCCTTCAAGTGTGCGGAGGGTTCAAATCATTAGAGTAGAGAGTAGGAGTGAAAGAATATGTTCGCTTTCCTTGTCTCATACAGGCAGATATGCTGTTATTCATCCTTCAAAACCAGTATTATTCCCTTAAATAAGGATTCCCAAGGAATTTATTAGTGAATTCCTCCAATGAGAAGCCAACATATCTCTATTTTTTACCACAAATCCCTAGCCTATACAAAAATCCTCATGAAGTTATATGGGATAAAACCATAAGCATTTCTTATGAGTATGTTCTCACATTCACACATAAAGCTGTCCAAAAGCCTAATATGGTTTAGTTTCCACAGTGCAGGATCTGCTAATTGGATCTGCCTATGTTTTCCAACTCACAGCATCCTGCAGTGCTAAGTATCTAATATAAACACTCCCCACTGAGACTCCTCATAAACCCAGAATTTTTTTTCCCTCCTTGAAGTAAGCTAGTGAATTTAGATGGCCTAAATACTAAAAATAAACTTGTGTTTTAATTCCTTACCCACATAATCCAATCCTGCACGTAGAGTTTAATAACGATTATCCATTTTTTAATCTTCCCCAAAAGACTAATGCAATGTTGCTGCAAAAAGTACAAAGAGAGAAGGGCAGGACAATGTTTTGGCAATCTCAGACATTACCTTCAAGAAATGAGGCCATTTTCTCTTCACAATTTCTTGTGGCTGTTGGTTTACCTTTAATGCTTATTGAAATAAGAATACATACAGGAGAGAATGCAAATTTTTTTAAGATTTTATTTACTTATTTATTTATTGGGGAGAGAGAGAACAAGAGAAAGAAGGCATGAGCTGGGGGAGGGGCAGAGGGAGAGAGAATCTGAAGCAGACTTTGCGCTGAGTACAGAGTCGCATGGTGGTGGGGCAGGGGGCTCACTCCCATGACCCTGGGATCATGACCTGAGCTAAGAACAAGAGTCAGATACTTAACTGACTGAACCACCCAGGTGCCCCAAGAATACAAATCTTAAATGTGTACTGTGATGAAATTTTATAAGGTTATCACACACATTAACCACCTAGATAAAGGTAAAGAACATTACCACCTCCCGGAAACCTTCCTTATGGCCCCCCCCCCATCTAATCTTCCTCCATACACAAAAGTAACCACCACATTTACTTCTATCACCATAGATTAGTTTTGTCAGGTTTTTAACTTTATAGGGTGTCATACATTTCGTATGGCTAGGCATTTATCTTTTTTTCCTTGTCATTATGTAATTATGAAATTTACCCATGTTGGGATACCTGGGGGGGCTCGGTGGGTTAAGCATTCAGCTCAGATCATGATCCCAGGGTCCTGGGATTGAGCCAGATCATCAGGCTTCCTGTTCAGCAGGGAGCCTGCTTCTCCCTCTCCCTCTGCTCCTCACCCTCCCGTGCCCCAATCATGCTCTCTCCGTCTCAAATAAATAAAATATTTAAAATATAAAAGAAATGTATCCATGTTATATACAGCATTTCACTCTTTCATTCTTGTATAGCATTGCATTATATGAGTAGCTTCAATTATGAACTCAATTTCTTTAATAAACAGGAGCTTTGAGATTTTATGTTTCATCTTATGTCAATGTTTTTAAGTTTGTATTTCAAGATTTGTCCATTTTAACTTAAATGGCATTTGCTTATCTTTTCATATCTGTGAATCTATAGTAATATCATCTATATATTCTTTATAGTAGTAAAGGATGTTTGTTTTCTGCTCTCCTTTTCATAATTTGTATTTCTAAAGTGTTCATCAATTCTATAAATCTTTTCAAATAATGACATTTTAATTTGCTGTTTGTTTCTATTTGTTTGATTTCAGGATTTTATTGATTTATGTTCCTAATTACTTATTTTTTCTCTTAGGATTTTTAGCTTTAATTTGCTACGGCTTCTGTTGGACCTTGAGAGGGATGCCTAAATAATTATTTTCTTAGAATTTCTTTGTAGTTAATTTATGCTGTGGTTTTCCTCTCAGCTCTTGTTTAGTTGTATTCCACAAGTTTTAATATTTTTAGCTAAATGAAAATAACATTTTCTAACTGCTGTTATGATTCATCTTTGACTTACATACAATTTAGAAGAGCACACTTTAATTTTCAAACATTTGGAAGATTATCTATTTTTACTCTTGTTATTGATTTCTAGATTAATTCCTTTGTGACCAGACAATAGCCTATGAATATTTTCAAACTTTTGAATTTTGTTATGATTTACTTGATAGCACAGCATATGGTCTAAGTTAGCTAATATCGTTGGGAGATGATTTTCTATGGGTCTCTTGTGTTTCTGTACATCTTTAGAGCAGAGGCCCTGACTCCCCTTATCCTGAATTATATTTTGAAGGATGTTTGTATAACAATCATCTTTGGAAGACAGAGATAGTGTCTCCCCCAGAACAAAAGGCAAGTTTTCTTACAGACTTTGAAGACTGTGTCCCTCTGGACCAGCCAGCAGGCCTGCTTTCTATTCAGTGTGAGAGATAAAGTTTCTAAGCTCATTTGTCTTCTTCTGCAACACAACTCAGTGCATGTACAGATATTACATGACCTTCTTCAAGTCATCCTGTATGAACTGCAGCTTGGAGAACTAACACCAAATATGTCGTTGCTTGTGCAGCTTACTATAAGGTGGGTAATAAAAACTAGTGTCTCTGATTCAGGACCCTCATTTCTTCTGCCAGCCTCCATGAAATCATAGCACACTGACATTTTAGATTAAAAATAAGGTGAAATTGGGATGAAGTCAGCAAGGTGGCAGATCAAGAAGCCCTAGAAATTCCTCTCCGCCCCGCCCCCCCCCGCCTTGAAGACACTGACTCAAAATTATTACATGAACCAATTTCCCTTGTAGGAGATCCAGAAACCAGTTAAGAGGCTCCTAGACCCCAGGTAAGTGCAAAACCAGTCACATCAAAGCTGGTAAGAAAATTCATAGTATTCATTCACCATAGTCCTGCCCGCCAGCTCAGTGTGGCATTGTGGGAGGAAACAAACAAACAAAAAAAATCCCAGCTTCCAGATTCTCCCTAGGGAGAGGAAAAAAAGATAGAAACATAGATCTAACATTCCAACTTTCTGGTGGGCAGGAGCTGTGCAGTACACTGGTTTGTGTCTTCCCTGTCTCAAAGTGTTGAGCTCTGGACGCTTGGAAAAGTAAGAACCCAGGAGAGTTGAGTGGCATGCCCTTGGTCCAGAGGACCTGCAGTATAGCAGATAGAGGCCAGTGCCATTAGGGAGCCTCTCCCTCAGGCAAACATAAGTCCTTCACTATCAAAAACTATTTTAAGTGTAAATTGATTAAACCCCAATCAGAAGACATAAAGTGACTGAATACATTTTAAAACAAGATGGAAAGAACTATGTGTTGTCTACAAAAGATCCACTTTAGATCGAGGGAGAAACACAGCCTGAAAGTGAAAGGATGGAAAAAGATGTTCCATGCAAATGCTACATGGTAACAACCAAAAAAGAGCATAAATGGCTGTAATTATGTCAGATGAAGTAGATTTTGAGCCAAAATATTACAAGAGAAAATTTATATAATAGACATTATATAATTATAAAAGTATCAGTTGATCATGAAGCTGTATCATTTATAAATATATATTCACCCAACATAAGAGTATCAATATATGAAGCAAACATTGACAGACCTGAAAAGATCATCTGTCTGGATTTTCTGTCTGCTATTGAAAGTGAAGTATTGAAATACTGTTCTCTTATTATTTTATTGTCTGTACACCAAGAGCAACCAACCTAAAAAAGAATATCAAGAAAAAATAACATTTACAAGAGCATCAAAAAGAATAAAATATTTAAAATTAAAATTAAAGAGAAAGATCTATACACTGAAAACTACAAAATATTGCAGAAAGAAATGAAAGAAGACACACTTAAATGAAAGCTATCTTGTGTTTGCTGATTGGAAGACTTATTGTTAAAATGTCTACATATATTCAAAGTGATCTTCAAATTAATGTAATCTGTATCAAAATCCTAATGCATTTTTTGCAGAAATAGAAAAACTACATGGAACTTCAAAACCAAACAATCTTCTGAAATACGAGCAAAGCTGGAAGCCCCATCAAGTACTTCCTGATTTTGCAACATACCACATAGCTACATTAGTTAAAACGGTATGGTACTTGCATAAAAACAGACTTATCAAACAATAGAACAGAACAGAGAGCCCCCAAATAAATGCATGCATACATAATCAAGTAATCTTCAACAGGGTATCAAACTACGAAATAAAGAAAGGATAATCTCTTCAACAAATGGTTTGGGAAAACTGGATAGTGATATGAAAAAGAATAAAACTTGATCCTTACATCATGCATGAAAACTAATTCAAAACAAACTAAAGAATTAAAATGTAAGGCCTGAAATTCTAAAACTCCTAGAAGAAAACATAGGAAAAATGCTTTATGTTAGTCTTGGCAATGATTTCTTTGATATGACGCCAAAAGCACAGGCAACTGAAGCAAAAATTTACAAATGGGACTCTATTACACTAGGAATCTTTTGTATAGCAGAGGAAACAACATAGGGAAAGGTGACCAGTGGAATGGGAGAAAATATTTGCAAATCATGTATCTGATAAGAGGTTAATCTCCAAAATATATAAGGAACACCTACAACTGAAGAGCAAAAAATACAACACAATTTAAAAATGAGCAAGAGATTTATATTGACTTTTCTTCAAAAACATACAAACAACCAAGGGGCATGTGATAAGATGCTCAACACCACTAACCATTAGTGAATTATAAATCAAAGCCATAATGAGATGTCACCACACACCTGTAAGGATGTCCATTATTAAAAAGGAAACAACAGAAAAGAACAAATGTTTATGAGGAGTCAGAGCAATTGATGGTACTGTTGGTGGCAATGTAATATTTTGAAGTCCCCATGGAAAATGGTATGGATGTTCCTCAAAAAAACTACAAATAAACTGATTCTTCATGATCCAGCAATCCTACTTTTTGGTATTTGTTGAAAAGAATTGAATACAAGATCTCAAAGAGATGCTTGCATTCCCATGTTCATTGCCGCACCAAACCCATAGATTCAGAAACAAATATCAATCAGTGGACAAAAAAATAATGAAAATGTGTATATACACATAATGAAATATTATTCAGTCTTTAAAAAGAAGGAAATACTGTCATGAACAACCATATGGATG
Source organism: Vulpes vulpes (assembly GCF_048418805.1). Lineage (NCBI taxonomy): Eukaryota > Metazoa > Chordata > Mammalia > Carnivora > Canidae > Vulpes > Vulpes vulpes. The sequence continues at coordinate 6,922 of NW_027325721.1, read as the reverse complement.
AGCCTCAACAACATAATACTCTAAGTCAGTCACAGAAGAATAAATTTTGCATGATTCCACTCATATGAGGTGTCTAAAGCAGACAAATGCATGGATGCAGAAAGTAGAATGGTGCTTGCCAGAGGTTGGGGAGATGGAAAAATTGGGAGCTACTGATCAGTGCATATAAAGTTCCAGTTACACAAGATGAAAAAGTTCTAGAGATCTGCTGTACAACAATGTCCCTATAGTTAATATCGTACTATACACTTAAAAAATTGCAAAAAAAAAAAATGCTAAGAGGGTAGATTTCATGTTGTGTGAATTTTATAACAATGATCAATTAATTAATTAATCATGAGAGAAGTTATTGATACAGACAACAATTCAGATGAATCTCTAGGAATGTATTCTGAATAAAAAAATCCTATTCCAAAAGGTGCATACTGTACAATGCTGTTATTTTTTTTAAGATTTTATTTATTTATTCATGAGAGACACACAGAGAGAGAGACAGAGACACAGGCAGAGGGAGAAGCAAGCTCCCCGTAGGGAGCCCGACGTGAGACTCGATCCCCAGACCTCGGATCACACCTTGAGCCAAAGGCAGACGCTCAACTACTGAGCTACCCAGGCATCCATACAAAGCTGTTTTTATATATTGTTTTTCAAATGACAAAATTTTAGAAATAAAGGAGAGATTGTCAAGGAGTGGTTGTCAAGGTTAGAGACAAAGGGAAGAGAAGGTGGACGTGGTTATAAGAGTACAACAGGAGGCACCTGGATGGTTCAGTGGTTGAGCATCTGCCTTTGGCTCAGGTAGTGATCCCAGGGTCCTGGGATCGAGTCCTGAATCCAGCTCCCCACAGGGAGCCTGCTTCTCCCTCTGCATATATCTCTGCGTCTCTCTGTGTGTCTTTCATGAATGAATAAATATAATCTTAAAAAAAACAACAAAAAAAAAAGAGTACAACAGAAGGCAGTCCTGGGCTGATGGACTGCCCAGTATCCACATTTGTCATAAAGTAGCATAGACCAAAATACATAAACACATACACATGAGTGCAAATAAAACTGGGAAAATCCAAATAATATCAATGAATTGTATTAATTTAAATACCTTGGCTGTAACATTATCCTATAATTTTATAAAATATTATCATTAAATTGGGAAGAATGTAAAAGGAATCTCTGTGTTATTTCTTCCAATTACATGTGACTCTACAATTATTGCAACCAAAAACTCCCGAAAGAAAAAAATGTCAAGTAAAATCTCAGACCCTTTACAATTATTGACAATGTTCAACATACTTTTATACAACGTGTATTACACAGTTTTGGGATTCGATATTTATAAATGTTTTTTAGATCAAGTATGTTAATGGTTCTGTCTCCTAGATCTCTACTGACCTTTTATTTGTCTTTTGTTCTAACAGTTATTAAGACGATTTGCCTGTGATGTAGATTTTTTTATGTTTCTTTTAGCTCAGTCAGGTTTTCCATTTTATATTTTGAGGCAACATTAATAGTTATATGCATTCTTAATATTACTATATCTTCCTATTAAATTAACCTTCTATTATTATAAAATGTTGCCCTTTATATTTTACAATAGTTGCATCATTGGATTTTTTATTATTTTTATATTAATGTAGTTACACTAATTTTCCTATAGACCAACAACCAGCAAAGCAGAGCCGAAGGTCAAATCTGGCACACAGCCTGGTTTTGTATAGCCTGTGACTAAAAAAATGGTTTTATATTTGCAAAGAGCTGCAGCAACAACAACAAAAGAATAATATGCAACAGAGACCATACGTGTTTCACAAAGTTAAAAATATTTACAATATGGGCCATTACAAAAAGCTTCCTAACCACCGCTTTAGATAGTGTTTGCATGATATATCTTGTTCTATCACTTTAGTTTTAGTTTTTCTGTGTCCTTATGCCTAAGGTATGCATCTTACTTTTAATCCAATCTGATATGCATCGTCTTTAATTGATGAATTCAAATTATTTACTTTTAATATAAATATTGATATATTTGAGTTGAAATATATCATCTCGGTATCTTTCAAATCATTCCATCTATTCTTTGATCCATTTTTCCACTTTTTTGCCCTCTATGAGAGCAACCAAGTTTTAGTATTATTTAATATTTCTCCTTCCATTAACATCATTATATTTATATATTTATGTGTTTGTGTATTTATGTATGTATATATGTATTGGTTTGTTTATTTTAGTTGTTAGCTTGGATATTATAATTTGCATTATGAATCTATTGAAGTCTATTTTTTTAAAGTCTATTTTAATTTAGTACTTCTATCCAGTCTCAGACAATACACAAACTATGTTAGCTATATTAGTCTGCCCAGGCTGCCATAATGGACTATCACAGACTAGATGGCTTCAACAACAGAAAAGTATTTTCCCACAGTTTTAGATCTAGAAGTCAAGGGTCAAGATGCCAGCAGTGTTGGTTTCTGACTATGCTTCTCTCCTTGAGTTGCAAAGAGTTGCCTTTTGTGTGTCCTCTCATGGCCTTTGCTCTGTGAGTGCATAGTAAGAAAGAACGTACTAGTGTCCCTCCTCTTCTCATAAGGACACCTGTCCTGTTGGATCAGGTCCCCACCCTTATAATTTTATTCAACTTTAATTATCTCATTAAAGGCTTTATTTCCAAATCCTGCCACATTTCTGTATAGGGCTTCAACATATGAATTCAGAAGGGATACCACTGAGTCTATAACAGACTCTATAATATTTTAACTGCAATTACCCTTCCTCTCAAATTTATGCTACTTTGTCATATATTCTAGTATTAAGCCCCACGTGACATTAGTATTTATTTTTTAATGGACAGTATCCACTTATGGTTATTCCCTTATATTTATCCTTTCTTTTGTTTTCATTTCTTCTCATGATTCAGGTGGGCTTCCATCTGCAGTCATCCTTCTGTCAGAAAAATATCTTTAATATTTCTTCTAATGAATGCTGGTAAACACAAAGTATGGGATATTATTCATATAGCCAAGATTTGGAAACAATCTAAATGCTTACTCATGGATGAATGGATAAAGAAAATGTGGCACATACATACAATGAAATAGTATTGAGCCTTCAAAAAAAAATCCTGCCATTTGTGACACAGATGAAGCTAGAAGACATTATGCTAAATGAAATAAGCTAGTCACAAAAGGACAAATACGGCATGATTCCACTTACATAAGATATTTAAAATTGTCAAACTCATAGATGCAGAGGACAGTGGTGGCTGTCAGGGGATGAAGAATGGGACATGGGAAGTTATTTTTCAACCAGGACAAAGTTTCAGTTACACAGACGAATAAACACTTATTCTTCTGCATAACATAGTACCTATAGTTAACAATACCGTATTGTCAACCTCAAAATTTGTTAAGAGGCTAGATCTCATGTTAAGTGTTCTAACATAGATAGATAGATAGATAGATAGATAGATAGATAGATAGATAGATGATACAATTTTAAAATTCTCTCATAAATAAAAATGTAATTTTACTTCTTTTGGAAGTTGGGTGGGTAACACAAGCAGAAAGAATAGAGAAGGAGCTCTGCCTTATAGAATTGTTTAAAAATCCAACACATTTTAATCTTTGAGTCTCACTGAATAAAGGAATGGTGTGCTTTAGAATTTATCTTTTATTTTGAAAAATAGGGGCGCCTAGGTGGCTCAGCCAGTTTAGCCTCCAACTCTTTATTTCAACTCAGGTCATGATCCCAGGGTTATAAGATTGAGTCCTGCCTTGGGCTCCATGCTGAGCATGGAGTCTCTTAAGATTATTTCTCTCCCTGCCCCTCCCTCAATCTCTACCTCTAATTTTGAAAAAACATTTTTTTCTGAAAATAGAAATAATAGAATAAACAAGGGGTTTTTGTCCCCAAAACTTTGTTTACATTGTTATTCTATAGTGTTTATTTCAAATATTTTTCAGTTGTTCAAAAATTAGTACCATCCTATCCCTGGTTTTTTAATGAAATTTCTATGGCAAGTCTTTAATAAAAATACAGCAGAGAACTCATGGGAGGCATGATAGCATCGCCAGGATGAAGCATCCTATTTCATTTATAAAGATGTGTCTACTATGAAAGTCTCTAGGCACATAGAAAGCACATAATGATTAATAAGTCAAAAGAAAAGCAAAGTCACATTCCTTTTCCATCCCCTGCCATTCTAGAAAGGCCAACAATTCTGCATTTTGCCTATTCCATTTCCATATGTTTTTTCATTCCCTAGAAGTGTATGTTAATCACTAGGGAAAGGGGGTAAAAATAAGCACTAGGAACACTATTTCTGTTTTAATTTAAATACTAAAATTCAACAGTAGCTACTTAAACCGGGGTCATATATCACCAGGATATATTACTGTAAATACTTGTGATTACAAGTACATACTGTCAGAGGATCATACAAAAAGAAGACAGAGGAGATTCCCAGTTAACTAGGGGTTTACACTAAAAAGTTGACAAAGTTACAATTAAACTCTTAGAATCTTTCTGAATCAGAAAATAAAAGGCTCATTTGAAATGTTAAGGAGCCAATTACTTTCGTGTTCATCAACACGTGTCTTCCCTTACAAGCGTCTTCTTAAAATTTCCAGTGCAGTCTCAGTAGGCGAGCTCTATTATTCCAAATAAGGAATAATTGATTCCAATTTGATTGGTCACCTTGCTTTCTAATCTTTACCTTCTATCAAAGAGTTTCTCTTATTAGCAACCTGATAATTTGGTGAATCTAGAAGTCTATTAGATCAGGTGTTTAGAATAATTTGCACTGAAGAAATGGTTTTTAAGTTAAACACTTGAAACTCCTCTTTCAATAAGTTGTGTGTGTGTGTGTGCAGAAGGGGAGAGTGTTGCACAGAAAAAGAAAACATAAGAACAACACTACAAGTGACCATAACCTTAGACTCTCTTTGACTAAGGCCCCTCGAGGTTCAATCGCTTTAGGCTGGATATGAGTGCAACCCTGAGACCAGAAGTTTGCTACTGCTCCTGGCATTTCAAGACCTCGGAGGAATAACATCCTGCAGAGCTGAGACTCGAACCTCTATGGAGGGAGCATCGGTCAGCTGGCCCTGACACCCCTGAGCCAGCAGGATCGAACTCATCCTTGGAGGGCAGAAAAGGCTGGAAACTGGTAGCAACCATTACTGAAACCAAATGCTGAGGGTCCCGGGAGTGGCTCAGTGGTTGAGCATCTGCCTTCAGCTCAGGTTGTGATCCTGGGGTCCTGGGATCGAGTCCCAGATCAGGCTCCCCGCAGGGAGCTTATTTCCTCCTCTGCTATGTCTCTGCCTCTCTCTGTGGGTCTTTCATGAATAAATAAATAAATAAAATTATTTTTAAAAATGCTGGGATGAAGGGCCACTATGAGAGAGAGCAGTCAGGAAGGAGTCTCCTCGATTCCTCCAGACTGCAGGTTAGTGCACCCTTGGGAGAACTTACCCCCGGAGTCCTCTAGGAAAGATAAACTCTAACCTCTAGGCTTAGCAGAATCCCAGTCGCAGGAATCCCAGAGCAAAGAATAGATAGAATCCAGGGATGGGTTTGGAGCTGCAAGACAATGCTTACCAACCAGCACTCTTAGGGAGGTGCTTAATTTCCTAGAGGGCACTGCCATTTGAGATCTAATTAACATATGCATTGAAAAAGTGAATGGGAAGGGGTACCTGGGTGCTCAGTGGTTCAGCTTCTGCCTTTGGCTCAGGTCATGATCTCCAGGTCCTGGGATCGAGTCCTGAAGGGAGCCAGCTTCTCCCTCTGCCTATATCTCTGCGTCTCTCTCTGTGTGTCTCACATGAATAAATAAATAAAATCTTTAAAGAAAAAAAAAAAAAAAAGCCAGCCAGCCAGAGTGCCTGCAGTAAACACAAAATGTAGAGATCAATGCAGTTCAGTCACAGAGCTGGCTGGGACACAAGCAAATCACAGCTCAAGAGCCAAAAGTGATCAAAGAGGAATTTCATTCTCTGACCTCTTAGATGACATGAAAGTGACTGAAATAAATACTCTTTAGAAACACCCATTAAAGTGCCTTTTGTTCCCAGTCCACTTTTCTCATAGGTTTCTTTCTTAACCCTGCACCCACCCCATCCAAAAGGGAAAAGAAATCTTCCTCTATTCCCAGTCCCTGAGGTTTCTTTCCTCCTCCTTCCCACTGTGTCATTAATTATAATTATATAATTTGGGCATTCATTATAATTAATTATCAACTCGATTCTTTCCCTCTAACACATTACTATTCCCCTTGTGATCAATTGATTGCACTAATGATCTCAGTTCTTCACCCTTTCTGTATTTATGGTCTTTGGCACAAAACTCTATAGCCCCCACTACCTGCACACAGGTCGTGGCCATGGGATTTGTTTTGGCTACTGAAATTTTGGAAAGTGGGACCCAAGGGCTTGCCAAAGCATTTGCCCAACTGGATTTGCTCTCATTCTTTCTCTTTGACACCACCATAGGACTATGCCTGGGCTAGCCTGCTGGAGGGTGAGAAATACTTGGTCAAGAGATTTCTGCTATCCTAACTGGTTGCCAGTCTACATCAGACTTGTACATAAACCCACTCAAGATCAAAAATAGCCCCACCAAGCCCAGATGAAATCTCTGATCCTTTATTGGTGGGTTAAATAAACTATTATTACACTAAGTTCCTGAGATTTGAGGTGATTTGTTACACAGCATTATCATGGCAGCAGGTAATCATTATACACTTTAACAGGAGCAAAATAGGGTTGGCAATTCTACTATTCACTTTGATTGTTTGAGGAAAGAAGAAATTGGGTGAAAATTTATTCATTAGTAGCATCCTCTGGTGCATTTCAATGAAATTAAAACACACAGACAAAGACAAGGACTAATTCCAAAGTAAAACAGAAGATGAGTAGCCTGTTTA